>NC_079164.1:49912281-50122281 GCF_947568905.1 Ostrea edulis
TGGAGACCTTGCGGATGCCTCTCGCTCCATTCCAGTAGGAACCATTGCAGCCATTTCCACCACATCTGCAGTCTGTATCCTTTTCACTTTTCTAAAGTAGGATAATTGTAGAATTGCAATATGTCACCTGTATTGTCAAATAGCCATCAAATATTACTTTTGTTGGAGGGATGCGTTAGGTCATTTTCCAGCAGTTAATGATATGTTGCCATAGTGACACATCTTCACAGAACAAAGTGTGGTAATTGATTCAGTGTTAATTGGCGAATATTTGTAAGAACTTTCCTGTAGAACATTAAAGAGAGGTGTACAAATATGTTGTGATCTTGTTCCTACTCTCAGTTTCAATTTAGAAATGCAACAATATCTGTTTAAAGCATTTGACTTTTTGGCAATATGTAAGATTTATTACATGAAAATAACTTTCTATAAAGTGCACATGTCCATGTATAATTTTTATGCCCCCGAGATCGAAGATCGGGGGGCATATTGTTTTTGTCCTGTTTGTCATTCTGTCATTTTGTCATTCTGTCTAAAACTTTAACCTTGCTAATAACTTTTGAACAGTAAGAGATAAAGCTTTGATATTTCACATGAGTATTCCTTGTGACAAGACCTTTCCGTGGGTATTGAACCTTTTGACCTTGACATTTGACCTACTTTAAAAAAAATTTTTTACATTGGTCATAACTTCTAAATGGTAAATATTAGAGCTTTCATATTGTACATGAGCATTTCTTTTGACAAGATCTTTCTACTGGTACCAAGATATTTGCCCTTGTGACCTTGGCCATCTTCGGAATTGGCCATTATCGGGGGCATTTGTGTTTCACAAACACATCTTGTTTTTTTTTATTATTAAAGTCAGTCAATGTAATAAAATTGATGATGGGATAACTATAGTATAGAAGGTATATGAAAATCCTGAACTGTCATTAGATTTTACTTGTGTCCTTTTCTTTGCTGGTACAATTGAGGGAGATTTATTGAGGGACAAGTAAGTATATTGTAAAATACCAATATTTTCAATTGAACTGACCAATCGAGTTGTGATAAAGGTGTTCAGGGATTCCTCTGCTCTCTAACTTTCCTGTGATCAATGATGTGTGACCTTTCGGCAGATTTGGAGAGAGTATCGAAGGTGGCTTGGTGGTGGCTAAGCTGGCCTGGCCTAATGAGTGGGTAATTCTGATTGGTTCATTTCTGTCTACTCTTGGAGCTGGTCTTCAGAGTCTTACAGGTAAATATACTAATATTCCAGCATTGGGAAATATATTTCTTCATGTGTATTATTAAAACATTTAGAAATTTCTAATTTAACTGTATTGTTTTATCACCATTTTGTTTCGAACTGTGGTTGTCAAAAATTTCAGACATCTAAATATGAATGTAGATAACTTCTTTTTATTCATGATTGAGTCTTCATTGTTGCATACACATGTTTATGAGATTGGTATCTTTGTAGGAGCACCACGTTTGCTGCAAGCTATTGCTAGTGACGGGGTCGTCCCCTTCCTCAATGTGTTTGGGGTAACCACTAAGAGGGGGGAGCCATTCCGTGCTCTTCTGTTAACAGCCCTCATTTCAGAGTTAGGAATTCTGGTAGCCAATCTTGATATGGTGGCGCCTGTCATTACCATGTAAGACTCCAAGCTTTTATTCTAATTTGAAATCAACTCATATGTTTAACTGTTTTTTTAAAAAAGTCCAAAGTTTAGTATTGAAGTTTTAATTTATATTATGATCTTAGATAGAACAACACTGTTTGAGACAATGAACATGTATAAAGATAGGGAGCTCGTCACTAGCACAGTGTCCAATGTCTTCATTTACTCAGTGCGATCAGATATGATTATATATTTTCAATTGTAGGTTCTTTCTGATGTGCTATGGATTTGTCAACATGGCATGTGCTCTGCAGACATTGCTGAGAACACCCAGCTGGAGGCCTCGCTTCAAGTTCTACCACTGGTAAATGACAGACTTTTCTTTCATCATTGTAGAATTCTTGGCTGCCTTTCATTATTCAGAAATCAGATGATGTTACCAACAATAAAAACATTAACAGCAAAATTAATTGAAAATATCATGGAATAAATTTTTATATGGGAAATTGACATTGACAGTGGTTTGTTGCAGGATTCTCTCCCTTTTTGGCCTGGCGCTGTGTGTGTGTCTGATGTTTATATCCAGCTGGTACTATGCCTTGATAGCCATTGGTATTGCTGTTTGTATATACAAGTACATTGAATACAAAGGGTAAGTTGAAAGAAGAAAATGACATCAGGGGTCAACATTAATGCTTGTCCGGTACCAGTGGAAAAAAATTCAGAATATTGATGGGCACTTGTCCGATTGGACAAGTGCTTTTTTTATGTAAAGAAGTCTCCAAACAATTTGGTGAAAAGTTTATCGGTAGTTCAGAATCTATCAATTGCTATGTAAACTGGCTGTCACACTCTAACGGGATCGGTGTTCACTTATTGCGTACTACTTTCATGGATCTTACGAAGTCATTGATTCAAGACAGGAAGTCTAGATAAAATTTTGTTTTATGTGTTTGTTGTTTTTATCAAGAGAATAAGCTCAAAAATCAATCAAGCAAGTATAAAAATGGACTATATCTTAATTAAATTAAATACAGTTTTCAAGATGACAATATTAGGCCTAGATCTTTTTTGAAAATTTTTCGGACAAGTGAAGTTGAAGTTCGGACAAGTAAGTATCTTTGTCCCTTGTCCAAATGGACAAGTAGGGAAAAAAGTTAATGTTGAGCCCTGGACATATACCAAGATTTTCAAAAGTTTCAGGATTTTAGAATTTTCATTTATTTCTGTCAGACTGCAATGGAAATTTTCATTTGCATTTATGTTTACAAGTTTATTTATGGATAATGCAGAGGTAGTTAACTTTTAAAACAAAGGGTTTAATAAATGATAGATAGAGATATGTATCTGTTACAGAGCTGAGAAGGAGTGGGGCGATGGAATCCGAGGACTGGCCATGTCTGCAGCTCGATACTCCTTACTGCGGCTCCAACAAGGAACACCTCATACCAAAAACTGGAGGTACATTGTTAACAAAATGAGCAATAATTTGATGTTTCTTTTAAATGAATTCCTGTTGATGGTTATATTCTTAGGAAATTAAAATTGATTGACTGTCTGATTTTGTAGAGATTTACAGGTAGAGGTAACATTCTTTAACCCCCACATACTGTACCAGTTTTGAACACTTTAACCCAAGTATGAAATGGATTTATAATTCAGTGTAATTTTTTGGCATTTACATTATAATACCAGTGGCAGACATTCACATTTACAATTTACAGCCAGTTTCCTAATACTAACTGTGGTTGGTTTCAATTAATATGGTGTGACTTTGAAGGTATGCAAAACACCATACACGTTTGTTATTGGCTTTTGGTGTTTGTGATTTTTTCCCCCTATATTTTCATGTGGCCCATATTCAAATCCTGAAAAGTGAAGCACCAACTATAGAGAGATAAATGATCAAGAGTAGAATTAAGTGATACTGCTCCTTGTTACAATTATTTGTTTCTCTGACCAACAGACCACAACTTCTAGTGTTAATGAAGCTGGAGGATGACCTCAGTCCCAAGTATCCACAAATGGTCGCATTCGCGAGTCAACTGAAAGCAGGTAAAAAATCTTGTGGGTGTGTTCCACGGTTGATATAATAAGGTAGTACATGCATCAGGTATGTGTAGAAGTATATGAATCTTATATATTGTACCTTGGAGAAATCAAATCTTTATTTTAAGTATTTATATTTTTTTTAGGTCACTCAGGTGACCTATCGCTAGTGGTCTGTGTCTGTTGTAGTGCGTTGATAATTGAACATTTCTAACTTCTTTCTTAACCGAGGGTGGGGCCAAAATGGTCATAGTGATTAAATGTGTTTGTTAAAAGTTGAAAAATTTTAACTTCTTTTTGATATACATTGTACTACCATTCCAATTCTTTTCAAATATGAAGCATCTTTGGAACAAAGGAGGACATAAATTGTAATTCAGGACTTCTGCATCCCTGGGGCCTTAGGGATGTGGCAAAAATTGACCAATTTTCAGAATTCTATTGTTCAGCCACTCGATGTAAGAAAAACTAAATGCATACTAGTAGTCATATAGAACAGGAAGGCCTTTATGAAAATTGTAAATTTGATGATCCTTGGGGTAGAGGTTCTGACTCGAGGGCAGGACCAAACTTTGCATATAGTGTTTATATGTAAAACATTTAAATTGCATCACCTTTTATGCCTTTGATACTAAATCAAAACTGAATGGATATTTAGATGAAGCAGGTAGTCCTTTACCAAAATTGTCAATTTCATGATCCCAGGTTAGGGGTTTTGGTATCAGGGTAGGATCAAAATGGTCATAATGATTAAATGTCTTTATCTTTCAAAATTAATTTTGCTGATAACATAAAAAAAACTAAACACATGGTTAGGAAAAACAGAAAGGGATGTACTTAAATTGTAAATTTCACACACCCAGGGGTAGAGGTTCCAAGTCAAGGGCAAGGTCAATATGGTAAAAACTTATTTCGTAGCCCTGAAAGCTAGTGGTATCTTTATCTAATACTCAGGAGACCAATAAGGCCTGAGGGCCTCTTGTTTTTTGTAGCAATTATTAGAAATAATTTTCCATTGATAGGTAAAGGCCTGACTTTAGTGAACTCTGTGATTGAGGGGAAATACTTGGAGAGATTTGCAGATGCTCAGACTGCCAAGCAGGTAAGCAACATGACTTCTCTATCAGTAAAAATTGGATGTAGGGGATGCTTATCTGTGAATATGATAAGGGGATCAACTTTGTAGCTTTCATGTTGGTCATCCTCTTGAAATTATTAGATTATTGAATTCGTACATTGTCCTAGAAAAACTTTATATGACTTGCTTACGCTCAGACCTCCAAGCAAATATAAAAGAGCAGGACTTGTATATTGTTAAAATACTGGACTTTTTGCTGAATTAAGTAGGTAAAGCTTTCTATAAATGGTCAGACACCAGGGTTGTTTTACCTGCTGTAAATACCAATATATTGGGTAAATTTGGGGTGAAGTCACCACCTAATGTTTAACTGTATTGAAAGGCCACTCATCATTAGAGGCCACTGTGATGTCTGCTTGATTTTTGAAAATATATATATATATATATTTAACTGTCTATTATGGCCTGTGTTTTATGAAATGAAATAACTCGATTCCCTGCATATGGCGACCACTTGCAATCTTGCCATCCATTTCAATTGTTAGTGACATGACTTCAAAACACTCTATGGTTGACCTGCTTGTTTATACATTTATATTAGAAATCGAATGGTTACAGTCATGAAATGTTGGATAATAAATTATTAATTATTTCACTGTTAAAAAATATCTGTAATACGTAATCACAACTGATGAAAAGCATTCAAGGTGTGACAACCAAGAGTGATGGGGATGCTGGTAAAAAATAAACAGAAAATTGAAACTGTTTGACTTGCAATATTTTTAACCCCAAATTAGATTCTGAAATAATTGTTGGTTTTTGATGCAATGACAGATAATGCTAAGTTATATATATTTTTGTACATTTCTGAGGCAGGGTAATACTAACTAAAATCATAAAAAAATTAGAGGCTGGAACTAAAGGCCACATGTCTTGAGAGGCCAATTTAGCTATTTCCCAGAAGTGGCCTCTCAAAGCAATAATTAATGTCATTTTGTTAAAAAATCTTTCTTGGTCTAGACATTATAAAATTACTCATAATATTTAAGTGTCATGTTTGAACATGTACTAAATTACACATTTTTAGCTCGCTGGGACAACTGACTGGAGAACTATTGTCATGACTCCGGTGTTGGCATTACACTTTAAGGAAAAAACTTTAATCTGGGCTATATCTTTTGACCAAGAGAGATAGGGTTTTGATGTTTCAAATTTAGAGGCCTCATTAGAAGACATTTCTTTTGTTACCAGAACTATTGACCTTGGACTTTGACTTACTTTTCAAAAACATTAACCTTGGCTATAACTTTTGAACCAAGGGGATAGGGATTTGATATTTTATATTTAGATGCCTCATGACCAGGCCTTTGATATGGTATCAAAGCTTTTGACCCAGTAATTTTGGGCTTTTAGCTATTTTTCAAAAACTTTAACATTTTGAACTAAATGTAGTGTCATGCTTCCCAGCGAGCTTTGTTGTCTTTTGAGAACTCTTGTTTGATTGTAATGAATTAACAGAGTATTCCACTGCTAAACAAAAGTTCTGCTTCATAGGCAAAAATAAAAGAGCTGATTTGTGTATTCTGTTACCTCACTCGGACAGTGCCCTGCACAAAATGTTACATCATTAGGTCAGACTCGGATGACCTATTAGTCTGCATTTGTCATCGTGCGTCATCTGTCATGTATTAACAATTGAACATTTTTCACTGCCCTTCCAATTCTTTTCAGATTTGGTATTAAGCATCTTTGGAGCTATAGATTTTAAATTCCGTGACTTCTGCAGCCCCAGGGCCTTAGGGGTGGGGCATAAACTGCCATGAATTGCTCAATTTTCAAATTCTTCTTCTGCACAACTGCACATGTGCAAGCAAATGAAGTCATTTAGAGTAGAATGTCCTCTACCAAAATTGTAAATTTCGTGATCCCCGGGGTAGAGGTTCTGACCCCGGGGCAGGGCCAAACTTGGCATATAGTGTTTATGTGTAAAACATTTGAATAACATCTTCTTTAATGCTATTGATACTAAATGGTTATCTAAAGGTAGCAGATAGCCCTTTATCAAAATTGTAAATGTTATGATACCAGGGGTAGGGGTTTTGGTACTAGGTTGGGGTCAAAATGGTCAAAGTGATTAAATATGTATGTTAACAATTGAACAATTTTAGCTTCTTCTTGATAGCTACCCTTCCAATTCTTTTCAAATTTTGTATGAAGCATCTTTTGGACAAGAGGGGCATAAATAGGGGTTTTGGAACCAGATTGAGACCAAAATGGTCATAGTAATTAAATGTCATTTGAAACACTTCTTTAATTTAAAAAAAAACAACTAAATGCATATTAAGGAAAAGCGGAACGGAATATACCAGAATTTTGAATGTAGCAACCCCATGCCAGGGTCCTGACTCTAGGGCAGGTCCAGAATAGCCATGTAGTGTTAATATAACATATTATGTATAGTCTTTCATTGTATGGGCACTTTTGGAGGCTTTAATTTTGTGTTTTAAGAACAAATCTTGTTTTATACTGCTGCTGAATAATAGACTTTAGCTTAGATATGTAGAACAAGAAAATTATTATAGATTTCGCAGCCCTTGTGGCAAATGATACTTTTAATTCAGGTGACTTATGAGGCCTATGGGCCTCTGTTTTGGCTAATGATGCTGGATGTGACAAAAGAGTGCAAGGGATTAAAGACCATGATGTTATTTATTAGACAATGTATCTTGTAGTTTTGCATATTAACTGAAGAAAGACTTGTACGTGTCCATCAACTGCACTGGAGTCCATCATTTAGCAATCATTAACAATTTATTTAATCGGGGGGGGGAGGATAATGAGATTGTTGAATCGTTTCCAGTTACATTTTAAAAGCAATTAGACAGTATATATTGTAAAATTTGCGCTCTAACATGCATTACATATTTATTTTAAGGTAAGGGAGACAAAATGATTTGATTTTTGCAGACAGAAAAATATGTTGATATGAGCTACATTGTCACTTTAAGACAGGCTTGAATGTACTAATGTAGCAAACTTAACTGATGTTGACTTTTCAATACCCTAATCCTTTCATATCTTGTACGTATATTTATTCAGTGTGCATGTAATTGAAGTAAGTTGGTAATCCTTCATGAGCTTATGAAGGCTGATTGGCTAAGGAAGGATTTACATCTTGCTTAGGTAAAAATCTTAAAATCTTGCTGGGATTTGAACCCTTATCCTTGCAAGCCTGACCACTGAATCTCTGGTTTTGCTCATCTTTCCAGCTGTATTTAGAAAATAAGTAGTGAAAGGGAATTGATTTTGATTATTGATATTTGTAGAAATTGTTCAGTACAATCGAAAAGTTTGGAGTGAAGGGCTTCTCTGATGTCTTGGTCAGTGAGAGTGTGTCTGTTGGAATGTGCCACATGTAAGTAGTGAATCTGACTTCTTGTCTGTTAGATAGAACATGTTATTGCGATACACACGTTGTAAAACAATCTACAATTACAAAGCAGTAATGAGAATATGGATGGATTTGGAACACTGTGTTGTTTCTCTAATTTTAGGATTCAGAACGCTGGTTTGGGAGGACTTCGACACAACACTGTGATGATTGGCTGGCCGTACGGGTGGAGACATGATCATAATGAGAGAAGCTACAAGGTCTTTCTAGGTCAGTGTTTCAGCAGAAATTTTAGCATGATATTGTTATCAGAATACAGTTGGTGTGTTCAGAGTTTGACTTCAAGTGCTGACCACTCTGCTTTGATACATTGTGTACTTTTAATTTCCTGTCTGTTGTAATAACACCAAAACAAACATTTACACAATTTGACAGATGCTGTGAAAAACATCAATTCGGGTCAGATGGCTTTGCTAGCAGTAAAGGGAATCAACTTGTTCCCATCATCAAATGAAAAACTGAAAGGAACCATTGATGTCTGGTGGATTGTCCATATCCTTTTTTTAGCAGAGAGTACAACAGATATCTCGTAGAGTTGTAGTGGAGGGTTTTACTTCACGCGTACTTACTGTAAAATTATTTATTTTTGTGGAGATTAAAGTTTTGTATGAATATATATATATATGATTACCTATATAAATCCTCCACAGACCAGAAAAACTGAATTACAATAAAGAATAACAGATTTTGACCACAAAATCAAGTCTCCACACTCAACTTTCTCAAGCCACAAAATCTGTGCAATATGGAGATATTCTTTGTGTGTGAATTCATGATTGAACCAAATTGTTCCTGATCTACAATTGCAATAAATATTGAATGTGCTAAATTAAGTACACGTACAGTAATTTTTTCTGCAACTTTTAAGTGAAATGTATTGGTGTTCAGCCTCTTTGGCTGACTGAATGAGATCAAACTTGTCAAATTGTATTATCTTTTCTTTTTGTAAAACAAGGGCTGTATGTCATGTACACGTATATTAGTTGGGCATGAAATGTTTTTGATGATTGAACTGTGTTTATAACCTGATTCCTTAACCCACTTTTACATGATGGAGGTATGCTGATGTTGCTGCCCTTCCTTCTGAAGCAACACAAGACTTGGAGACATTGCAAACTCAGGGTCTTCACTGTAGCACGTATCCTTTTTCTGCAGTTTTGAATCAAGGGGGATAGGGCTTTAGTATTTCACATATAGATTTCTCATGGCCAGACCTTTCTTTTGGCGCAAAGACTTTTGACTTAGTGACCTTATAACCTTATACATTTATTGCATGATAGTGAGGGAGATATGAAGATTTATTCACCCAAGAAAAATCATATTCCCCGGGGGCAACGCCCTCGGGGAATATGATTTTTCTTGGGTGAATAAATCTTCATATCTCCCGAACATTCATGCAATAAATTGTTTATTATACCGAAACAAAGCAAGACCACAAAATTGTATTTGAGATTGGAGTTTACTCATCTATACATCGTACATGTATGTAGCTGAGATCGCCCTAACAGTAACATCGCGCCGTCAACGTATATATAGAAGGTACAAACAGCGAAACACAGTGATATGATAACCAGTTTTTGTATTTCCATTCTCCTTGAATGCTGATTTACTTGCATGTTTTTATATCAACCAAAATCAGTCGATTTTAAAACTGTATATCAGAGACCCACATATTTTGTGCCTTACGAACTATGAAAGTAGAATGACTCGGACTTATTGTGACGTCATAGTACACTTCGTCTTCTTTGACGTTAAATTTATGGAAAATGCACGAAGCTGCCTAAGGGGAAATATGATGGGGAGATATGATGTTTGAGAGGGAGATATGAAGTTTTGTCGTCCCTGGCACGTGACTGTCTAGACCAATCAGATTACGCGTTGCATAGAATTTTCATACTGAGGTATGATAATAGACTTTGACCTACTGTTCAGAGACTTTAAACTTTTGAACCAAGGGGATAGAGTAAGTAGAGTCACTCTTCCCAGCAAGCTCTGTTGTCTTCTGACAACTCTTGTTTGATTGTAATTTGAGTCTGTGATAAAAAAAACCAGTGTAACCGCAATTTAAATCAGTGAAAAAGAAGCTGACTGTCCTTGGAATAAATAAAAGATACTTTATTTATTTATAATACATACAAATGGCTTTAAAGGATTTCTTTTTGTTTTGTTCCTTATTTGTTGCAAGAACTGGAGGATAACACTATTCAGATGAAGAAGGACTTGGAGATGTTTATGTATCAGCTACGTATTGAGGCTGAGGTTTATGTGTTGGAAATGGTGAGTTCCACCCAAAATTTCCAATTCTTAATTGAAGAGGGGACCAGAAAGTATATCTTTTTCTGGGGTTATATTATACATTTATTGCATGATAGTGAGGGAGATATGAAGATTTATTCACCCAAGAAATATCATATTGCCCGAGGGGAATATAATTTTTCTTGGATGAATAAATCTTCATATCTCCCGAACATTCATGCAATAAATTGTTTATTATACCGAAACAAAGCAAGACTACAAAAGTGCATTTGAAATTGGAGTCCGCTCATCTATACATTGTATGTAGCTGAGATAGCCCTAACGGTAACACCGCGCCATCAACATATTACGGTAGAAGGTACAAACAACGAAATACAGTTGTATGATAACCAGTTTTTGTATTTCCATTCTCCTTGAATGCTGATTTACTTGCTTGTTTTTGTATCAACCTAAAACCAGGCGATTTAACTGTGTATCAGAGACCCGCATATTTTATGGCTTACGAACTATGAAAGTAGAATGACTCTGCCTTATTGTGATGTCACAATACACTTCTTCTACCTTGACGTTAAATTTACGGAAAATGCACGAGGCTTCCCAGGGGGTAAATATGATGGGGAGATATGATATTTGAGAGGGAGATATGAAGTTTTATCATCCCTGGCACGTGACTGTCTAGACCAATCAGATTACGCGTTGCATAGAATTCTTATACTGAGGTATAATAATATGTTTAACATGTCCATTCCTTTTTCCAGAATAACAGTGACATCTCAGCGTACACCTATGAAAGAACACTGATGATGGAACAAAGAACAGAAATGTTGAAGCAGATAAGAGTGAAGCAAAATGTGAAAGAGGTGAGAAATAATACTATACCTGTTAATTCCATTGTTACAGAGTTTGGTCACTCATTATCCTACTTTGAGGAATCTCCCTGATACATTTAAAACAATCTTGGCAAGTACATGTATTTCTCTCTCTCTCTCTCTCTCTCTCTCTCTCTCTCTCTCTCTCTCTCTCTCCCCCCCCCCCAAATAACAATAATTCTGATAATTATTATCCTTAGATCCTTCAGTAAATTCTTCAGAATTAAAGCAAATGTATGTTGCTTAGCATGTACAGACATCACAAAATTCAGTGGTCCAAATACCGAGGCCAGTGGATTTTAAGGTTGGGTCTGTGAAAATCAAAAATATATGAAATCCATGAGGCTTTCATAAGTCACATAGATATAATATTGTGTGAAAATATTATAATTGTCATATTTGAATAAAGAACTTAGTACATTTGGTATCATATTTTGCCCTGTGAATTTTCCAAAAATGAAGTGTGTGTTGAACCAAACCCGTATATTGCAAAAAGAATGACAAAGACACACTTGTCTCAAAAATTAACCAAATCTTCAAAATGTGTAGCATTTATAGATCTACTATAAATACCAACGAAACGTATTTCTGGAAATATCCGTAAAAAACTACTTTTAACATATCCGATTGTGTGTCTGTACTAGCTCAGTCAGTAGAGTAGTAGAAATAAATCTTGGAAGATTTTGGGTTCGATAACAAAGGACTTTTTGAAAAACATTCTTTTATATGTAGAGCTATTACCATTTTGTATTTGTACCTACTTTTTGTTTAAAGGCTAACAACTGGCTTTGTTACAGTGCACACACCGTTGTATGATACAACTATTTATCACATGTTTCCTCCTTTATCCAGAGGATATGACCCATTGCATAAATTTTAATTATTACTCTAGACTCTATGTTATCTATGTGACGTCACTAGCAAATGTCAATTTTATGTAGTTTATTTACATAATGTCGGAGAGCACGTAAATGAATATGCATTCAATTATTATTTGCTCAACATAATAGATATAGCTGTGGACAGGTTATTTTCTATTGGATTCATGTATTTATTTGATTAGTATATACTATTAATAGTATATACTATTAGTAGAGTTTACTATTATTCTTAAACACTTGCACATAATTGAGTATGCATTCAATTATTATTTGCTCAAAAGCAAGAGTTACCTCATTTACCTTAAAGAAACCAATAAAGATTTGGGGGGGGGGGGGATTCCATGCAGTACTTTTTCAACTGATGTGGTGCCCAAGAAACTTGGCCTAGATCTACCTGTATATTGTATAAATTGAGTTGAAATTAGTTTCATTCCTTAATGAATAACAACTGAGCAAGAAAACCAATACATGGTTACTATGGTAATTTTAGGTCCAGTCAATCCTTGATCAGTCTCATGTGACTCCTGTTTCCCCAACCAAGATCAAGTTAGAACCGGTTCAGGAGGAGAGCCAGGGAGTGGAAAGTACAACAGACGAGGAGAAACTAGAATTTCACCAATACACGTTTACCCCTGGTGCTGCAGACAAACTCAAGTCAGCCCCCAGCTACAACGGAAAAGCCGGGGATTACTTACAGATCAAACCGTAAGCATTGGTGGGGGGGGGGGGGGGGGGGGGGGGGGGCAATATCTCCACTCAAAGAACACTGTGTTTAGTACTGCCATATCAAAGTTTACATGAATTTTGAATTGTTTGGAAAACTTAAGTTCATTTATCTCTACTGAAAAAAATAGGATTTTGGTGCCTGAGATAATATCAAATTTTTAGGTGATCCGCTCAATGAGTATTTCTTTGTCTAAACAAATAAAGCAGGTCATCTGGAGAAGATGAATTATTTCAAAATTGAAATTCAATAGGAAAGAATGGGGGGGGGGGGGGGGGGGGGGGGGGGCAGCTTATGTTCACTGTCTTGCCTTGAATGTCAATGACAAAGATTTTATTTACATGTCATGTATAGGTATAATGTGATGCATAGACATTTTTTCTTTTTAAAAGGGATTAATATTCCTTAATCATAATTTGTATTTCACTAAGATTGTGGCCTGCTCATTATATTATTTGCATGTGAGAAATGAATATGGATACACATGCGTATGATGTACATGTACTTGTGATGACATTTGTATATTGACAATTGTTATGTTTAATATACATATATGCATTTTGCATCATATGTTGCATTTATAGTTATGTGGAGAATTTTTTTTACACATATCTACCATGTTTTTGCACATGTAGCACCATTAAATTCAAAATACGAGGATTTGGAGCTGACCTGAGTATTATCTTGTAGCAATTCCAAATATAATGGCATACTTTTAAAAAAACCGTAAGTAGCTATACTCCCTCCCCCCTCCAATATATTTCCCTCACACTAGCACCCTTCCCACATTCACAAACATACTGTATGACATATATGAATAATATTGACTATTCTGCCTATAATATGCAGTCACAAATAATCTTGCTTGAAGTGAAGATCAACCCCCAAAAAAAGGGCCTGATGTTGTTGCATTTGATATGGAATATTTTGTTTCTAAGACATAGCCAGAAGCTTTTTTCACATACCACACATTCAGTTCCTGTGAAAGAAATATGTTCATTGACATTGAAACAATTATGTATTTATGCATGCTGTAATTTGTGCATGCCTGTATGACGAGTGTGAGATTAATGAATCTAGTAACCACATTTTGCTTACTTTTATCAAGACTATAGAGAACTAGAAATGTGTCCATAGGACATGAATGCCCCGTCCAATGTGACATTTGTAATGCAATAAGGAAAAAAAACCCAGGGATTTATCAGTACCTTCTCGTGGCCCGATATTCTGCCCCATTCACAACGGAAAATAAGATGAATTTTCCCCTTTTTTTAATTTATGCAAATCAAGGATGACCATAGAGGGGAAATAATCTCCTTCATGTAAACAAAACTTTACAGGTTTTCAAAGGCGAGAGAAAGAAGCTGCACACTTTTTTCATTCACCTTATGAATTAGAAGAGAAAGGAATTAAAATTATTTCCTTTAAAACCCATTTTCACAGCTGTCCAGCCATATTCAGAGTGGGGAAAAATTCTTCAAATTTACTTTTAAAGAGTAAATTTGAAACCAAGCGATATATTGCCAGTGTTAGATATATTTGGGTGCATTACGTTTAGTGTTGGTTGGTGCTTCATGAAATGTATGATGGCTTGTAGCATTGCAGTTCATACCTTCATGTATTTCCAAAAATAAAATTTATTTCTTATTTTTACATTTTACTTTCATTTCAGTTGGGATTTCCAGCTCTTAGAATAGATGTACTATATCTATCAAGATATTGATAACGCTTTATAAGCCGCTTTCTTTATAATCCGCAAAGCTGATTATAAGAAGTGTAAACTGCACCATGTTACATTATATCGTATAACATAGGTCAAAATTAGCTTCATTCCTTTTAAAAAGTTTTAAACTAAATTATAACTTACCATTACATATGCAGCATTGTCGCCTTTTAAATCTGACACAGTAAAATATAAACAATTCACAGAATGCGATCCACATGCCATCAATTTTGGCGTGACATCATCTAGTGTATGTACATTTTGTAACACATGACGCATTATATATGCTTTGATAGGTGGATCAAGCAATCCTTCAAGTGTAGATATATTTTATAATGAAACAGCAAAGTTACAAATACTTATTACATGTATATCATTATTTTGCAAATGATGATATCGTTGTGTCAGAATTAGTATCTGACAAGTTTTTACCATTATAGTTTTCTGCACTCATAAGTAAAAAAATAATAATGTAGATCTATATGGAGCGCCAAATTAACATAAACTCAAATAATTGAAGATATCTTCAATTATTTGAAGATATCATCAATTCATTTGATGCGCGCAACAATTGAATTAAAGATCTCTTCAAATAATTAATGAATTCTGAATTATTGCGCGCATTAATTGAATTGATGAGAGCATTAATTCTTCAGCTGATTTGATGCGCGCTTTAATTGAATTAATGATCTCTTCAAATGAATTAATGATATCAACAATTGAATTGATGCGCGCTACAATTCAATTGAAGAGAGCAATAACTGATATAATGCGCGCATTAAATCAATTGATGAGAGCAATAATTGAATTGATGCGCGCATTACTCATCAAATGAATTGAAGAGAGCAATAATTGAATTAATGCGCGCATCAAATCTATTATTGCTCTCATTAATTGAATTAATGCGCGCATCAATTGAATTGAAGAGAGCAATAATTGAATTAATGCATGCATTAAATCAATTATTGCTCTCATTAATTCAATTGATGCGCGCATTAACTCAATTGATGAGAGCAATAATTGAATTGAAGCGCACATTAATTCATTTGATGAGAGCAATAATTGATTTAATGCGCGCATTAATTCAATTAAAGAGAGCAATAATTGAATTGATGATATCTTCAAATAATTGAAGATATCTTCAATTATTTAAGTTTATGTTAATTTGGCGCTCCATAGATCTACGCCTTGTTTAACATCAAGAAAAAAGTTAAACAAAGGTATTTTATTCTACACGGTTTGTTCTATTGATTTTCTATTTCATAGAACGCCTACAACTTTACGGTGCTACAATGTGAAATTAAAAAAAAAAAGTAGTGCCGTTTTGGGTTGTAAAGGGGGCGTGTCCCCATACAACGTTACATTTTACAATATAAACTAAAAAAAAAATTCGGTGTGTTCAGCCAATCAAATTGCGTGATACAAGCAAAATTAAATTATTTTATGATACTTAAAGAAGTATATGAGATGTGCATTAATTGCTTTAATTAAAGTGTTAATATAATGCAACAACCTGAAAACTGTCCACAACATTAGATTGTTTTTTTTCAAAATTGGTAGTAAGTTCAATATACAGTAAGGTAGAACTGCAAAAATGTATAGAAGCAGCGTATTAGTGAATGTTGATTTTATAGACACTGGAAAAAATGCATTCTGTATGTGTACGTAAGTGTATTCAAAATTCAGTGCCGTTGAAGGTGAGAGACAATTTGATGCAAACAAGAATTGCACTGTCTGAATCTTGGTGCAAGTCTATAGTTATAAATAAGCACATTTGATACTACACTTACAGGTTTTTTTTTAGCTCATCTGAGTTATAGCTCGAGTGAGCTGTGTAACCTACACTTTACACATTTTCGACTTCTCCAAAACCAAAAGGCCAATTTCAACCAAACTTGTTGTAAAGGGGCAGTGAAGGGTCATATAAAGGGAAGATGAAGGGTCATATAAAGGGGAGATGAAGGGTCATAATTAAGAAATAGTGAAGATATGGTGACGTCTTTTAAAAATCTTCTTCCCAAGAACCAGTGGACCAGGAAAAACAAACTTATGTGGAAAGCTTCCTTAATGAGTGGAGATTCAAAATTGTTCAAATCATGGCCCCGGCCGGGGAGGGGGGGGGGGGCACAATAGGGAATCAAAATTTTACTTAGGGATGTATAGAAAAAAATCTTCTCAAAAACAACAGGAACATGATTATTGATATTAATATGTAAGCATCCTCAGGTATTGTAAATTCCAGTTTGTTCAAATCATTGCCCCATGGGGTAGGGTGGGCCACAAAAGGGGAACAAATTTTTTATTGGAATATCCATTTAAAAGTCTTTCTCAAGAGCAACAGAGCATCAACAAAAGTGTAAGATTCGATTTTGTTCAAACCATGGACCCCAGGGGCAGGGTAGACAATACTGTAAACCGACTTTTATTCGTGACAACTTTATTTTGCGATTTACTCATGATGAACTGGTTTGCACAACCAAGATAATATGAAACGTACAAGAAACATTAAAGGTCTGGTTCACGGTGAGAAATATTAGTGATGAAGTGGTTCTCCGTGAACCTCGTGAAAATTTCTCGCACACGAATAAAAGTTGGTTTTACAGTATGTGATCCAAAATTTACTTGAGGATATACAGGAATTTTTTTTTAAAACTCTTCCTTTCAAGAACAACAGAGCCATAATTAGTTAATATCAATATACAAGCATTCTCAATTAATACACAGATTCAAGTTTAAATTATGGCCTTAGGGAAATAGGATGTGGGCCACAATAAAGGAACAAAGTTTTATGTGGGCCAGCAGGGCAATGATGTGTCCCCGTGTTGTGTGGATTCAAGTTCAGTTAAGTCACAGTCACAACCCCATGGGGCTGGGTTTGAGTCTTGATATGGGTTCAGAATTTGTCATAGGAGTGAAGATCTTTTAAAAATCTTCTGAAGAACAAGGTTAGGTGAGTGTTGTGGCCCTTGGGCCTATTACACTTTCTTATGGCCATGTAAAATTATCAAAAGATATAAGTATTTGGTGACTGGTTAGTACATGTACTATGTGTATTTCAAATACTGGGTGATGTTGACGTTATATGATGTGTCAGCAATTTTCATTGGCGTGCAAGGTGAAAGTAAAACTGCAATATCAACTCTACCATTTCATCAGAAAGTGATATGAACATGCACTGTCTAATGTTGCAGAAGATAGGTTTATGTGTGTTATGTAACTGTGCAAAATTATATATCACTATGCACAGGTCAAGAGTCCTCGCTACTACATCCCAGACTGCCAAACATATGTCAAAATTTGTAGCACTTCACCAATAACTGATGACACCTACATAAGAAAGATTCTCTAAGGGACAAATTTCATGATGTGCTTTTGATTACATAATGTAAAAATTATGGGACTGCAATGAACAGTCAATATTTCCCACTGTGTATACAATCGATGTTACTTGACATGTGTTCTTGTAACCCAATATCAATTTACATTGAAGTCCATAATTGTATATTATTTATAAGTTACTCTTTTTTTCCCCCTGGAAATGACATTTATTATTCATACAGAAATATGTTGAAATAACACCTGGAATTACCTGTTCCTAGAATTGCTTGCTTCTGCACTTGGCAGCTGTTTGTTGAATTTGATAAAAGTGTCTTGTGATGGGTAGGAACATACTACTTGTTATTATATTGTTAAGCATAATGGTCTTTCAGATTTTTATTACATTTCTCAGATCTATGACTGTCTTCATTTGGTTTTTATACGCCCGTCTTAAGACGGGCCGTATTATGTTATGGCCTTCATGTCCGTCCGTCTGTCCGTCTGTCCGTCCGTCTGTTAGCTTTTTCGTGTCCGGCTCATAACTTAAATACTACAAGGCCTAGAATAATCAAACTTTGTCAGTTAATACATCTTGGGTAGAAGGTGTGTCGCACATTAAAACCAGGTCGCTGTGACTTTTAATTAAGAAGATATGGCCAAATATGGTAAAACCCTGTCCAGCTCATAACTTGAAAACTATTTGATCTAGAATCATGAAACTTGGTCAACTTATGCATCTTAGGTAGAAGGTGTGTCGCACTGTACTTTAAGGTCACTGTGACATTTAGTTGAAGTGATTTTTTGAAAAAAGTATGTTATAATTGGTACAATCCCTACTCATATAAGAGTTTTGTAGAAAACCTCATTCAAAAATGTTACATCAAGAAAACACATATTTTTTTTATGATATACTGTACAGCTTTTTTTAGCTTATGTAATGTTTCCTTTGTTTCTAACAATAACATGAGAAATTCCACTTGTCCCATGGGAGTAGCATGCAAAGGGCATTTTGACAAGACTAATTAATGAGTTTTGTGTAGAGCATCTCTGATCAACATGATCAAGCAGGTGTTATCTTTATCTCTAGGGAATTGGGCAGAGAGATCTTAGCCTCTTAATTGCAGATATACCAGAAATTATTTGTGAAAGTGAATTTGTTTGTTGTGGTTAGTCTTTATTTTCAAAATTAATTTGACATTGTACTATATAATTTTTAAATTTTTTTCTCAGCAACCTATATGCAGAGTATCATTTCTCACTAAGACAACAAATGGTTGCAATATGTATAAAGGCCTATTTTAATGATTAGTATTTTGATGTTTTGTTATGGCTGTGGCATTGTTCAGAAAAAAGATATACAATGAACAAAGCTGCAGATTGGGCATTTGTGTAAATCTGAACAGATGAAATAGTATTGCAATAACCATATTAAAAAATGTTAATTCAAGAAACTACACATTCTTCATTATATACACTGTACTATACAGCAGTATATAACAAACAAATTATTTCTTTTGTGTCAGTAACAAGAGAAATTTCCCATGTCCCATAGGTGTAATTATCAAGCAATTCAGGAGGCATTTTGCTAACAGAAAAATTGCATTCTGTCAAATTACAGATTAATTAATGAGTTTAGAAGATTTCTGTTACAGCAATCTGATCAAGGAGGTGCTATCTATATCTCTTGCAATCAGGAATTGGGCAGAGGAATCTGGCCTTCTAATTGATCTGTCAAATTTTAGAACAGTTCTAATTGGTAGCCATTACTTTGAAAGTTAATTTGGTATAAAGTTTAAGAATTAATATGATATTGTAAAATATATTTTTATTTTATATCTCAACGACAAGGTGCAGATTGTCATGTTTCACTAAGATGACAGTTTTACAGTCTAAGAATAAACATAATGACTAATGTTTGATGTTTTATTACGCTGTGCATTGTTCTTCATTCCTTAAATTACAATGAGCAAAGCTGCAAATGTGCATTTCTCAAGTCTAACACAACCAGTTGAGAAATATATGATGTATTATTTTTTTCTAATTAATAACTACACCATAGGAGATGCACCAGTGTTTGAAATAACCATTTTTAATCTATATTTATTTATATTGACATCACCATGCATATTTTACTTTTATACTTGAAGATTTGACAAAGGCAGATACTGATATATGTATTTTTTGATATGTTGAATAAATCAACCTTTTTGAGTACTCCCATTTATTGTAAGTTGTTTGCTTGGATAAAGGGCTATCTTGCACTTTAATCATTTCATTGAAAACATTTGGGAAAATGTTTTTATATCCTTTTAAAAATCATTAAGCTTACATTATCAATATTTGAAGCAATGTCACATGAGGCCATAAAGTGGGTAAGATTCTTAAAGGAAGGTTGACATTTGGTTCCATGCATACCTATCTCTTCATGGTGATATGTTCATGTTAACAATATGTGACGGGCGTATCATGTGCCGTGGCGGTGCACTTTATTAAGATAATTTATTGTACATGATTATTTTGGATCAGACACATGTTATGATATAAATTGCAGAATGGAATTTGCAACAAGTTCTGACATATTGTGGATATTTCATGTTTCATAGAATTTTCAGTATTAGTTGGTATTCATTTCAAATATCACTGTGCATAACAATAATCAAAATAAAAATATTGAGATGGGGGGGGGGGGGGGGGGGGGGGGGGGCCTTATACCTACAATGGAGGATAATTCAATCTCTTTTATATGTAATACTATTACAACTGTTTTTAGCTTTTATGGTCAAAACTTTCCATTGTCTGTTGTTGTCGTTGTAAACTTTTATCTTCTTCTGTAGAACCACTTTGCCAATTTCAAGCAAACTTGCCATAAATCATCCTTAGGTGAAGAGGATTCAAATTTGTTCAAATGAGGGGCAACGCTGTTATGTTAAAATCATGACCCTTGGGATTAAGGTGGGGCCACAGTTGAGGATCAAGATTTTTCATACGAATATATTGGGAAAATCTTTTAAAAATATTCTTCTCAAGAACCACTGGGCCAGAAAATTTCAAATTTATATGGAATCTTCCTGACATAGTGCAGAATCAATTTTGTTAAAATCATGGCCCCCAGGGGTAGGGTGGGGGCACAATAGAGGATGAAATTATATAGGGAAAATCTTTTAGAATCTTCTTCTCAAGAACCACTGGGCAGACAAGTTCAAATTTACATGATAGCTTCCTGACATAGTTCAGATTCAAGTTTGTAAAAAACACGGCCCTCAGGGGTAGGTTGGGGCCACAATAGGGGATCAAAGTTTTACATGCGAATATAGGGAAAATCTTTAGATATGGTCCAGAGAGACTCAGGTGAGTGATGTGGCCCATGGGCCTCTTGTGATATATCAGAGTATTATGTATACCTGAGTTAAACAACTGATTGGATACATAGTGAGATCAAAATGCACCATTTTTGTCAGGTTCATGCAATGTTTTATGTCGCAGAAAGTTACAATTGCATATACCATTTTGATTTATTTCTGAATATGTCAATTCTTATTTAAAATCAATTTTAAAATCTTCACAGAGACAAGAAGAACATCAGGCGCATGCACACTGCTGTGAGACTGAATGAGGTTATCATTGAGAAGTCCCATGAAGCTCAACTGGTTATCCTCAATCTTCCAGCCCCACCCAAGTCTGAGGCGGGTGAGCTAAACTGTATCCTTTACATGTGGGGAATGATTAAAATGGTCTAGTTTTCAGAAAGTTATCCCCGTGAAATTGAAGAGGGTGGGGAATGTGTTGTGTAGATGTTTCTTTGTCTGCGACTCTAATCTTGGTTATAACTTGAGATATACAAGGTAGTGAACTGAAAAGTTAAGATCACAACTTTATTTCAGTTCATCACATTTGGGGGCATAGTGTTTTGTGCATTGTTACAAATCACCATTGTTGTCTTCTCCTGAGCTTTGAGATTCTCTAAATTTGTTTTGAGTAATAAAAAAAATCTCTTCATCGGAATTCATGTCTGTCAAGGTACATGTAAGGAATGGTGTGAGCAGCTGTTTTACAAGGGCACTATTCATGTATGATGGAGATGTGCAGGTTAGGCTCTTGTATAATGGTACTGTTGCATATATGAATGGAATGTATGCTATTGTGTTTTACTTATAGTTGGATGAATGAATGGCTCAATGTGTCTTTGAGGTTCAATGGGGGGGGGGGGGGGGGGGGGTAAGCAAGTTAACTTGACAGTGTTCTCTAAAATGTTTTCTCTAAACTATTCAACACCATTTCGTTATTTATTTCTTACATATATTTTCATTGAAATCTGTCTTTGTGAAAAACTTAATTTTCGGCATTAAAACCAGTCAGATATTAAGTGATTGTTAGCTAAACCGAAAGTAAAATCGCCAAATCATTTGACTTGGATAGCTTTTAAAACACAAAATACACACTAAGCAGAAGAACAAATAAAATGCCCCATTTCTTACCCAAATGTCATGAAACTGGTCGTAAATTTCATTATGGTACATGATAGTTGCAGAAGAACTCTCGTTTGAAAAAAATATATATTTTAAGTTTGTTAAAGACAAAATAAGGCTCTATAATCATATATAATTCTTTAGACTGACTAACAGAATTTTAATATTAGATATATGTACATGTAAATTGTGAAGTAAGTATTGAACTATAATTTATTACAAAAATAAACTATCAGGATTTGCAACCTTAACAGAGTTATAGTCATGGAATACTTGGAAGTGTTAACAGAGGGTTTAGACAGAGTACTGATGGTTCGAGGATGTGGAAACGAGGTCATCACCATCTACTCATAAAGTTGCCATTCAATTTAAAGACTTGTGTGGGTAAATCCACAAGGCTAAAATACATGAAAAGACATTTTTTGACTGTTTAACATGAACTTATACTTCTAAAGGTATTTTTTAGGACAATAGGGGGCTTTTAAGAAAAATTCTGACAAAATGGATCAGAGGCAAGTGTTTAATCAAAATACACATTTTCATAGTATTATACATGTATCTGTATGTATTTTTTTATTTGTATTTTTCATATGTATGTGATATAAGGGCCAAAGGTATTAGTTACATTAGTGGAAAAATGAGACATATCAGTTGAACTGATTGGTTTTTTTATTTGACCTTTTTTCCCTTTGAATTTGAATCTTAGAAGCCAAATAATTGTTTATTTTCCAAATATGAACTACTTTGATAATGAGTCACTGTCCATGTATCTATTCCCACCTTACTAATTTTTATATGATCTGCAGGTGTTAGGAGAATATTTCAGGAGTAGGTGCTAGTTAAATAGATAGCAATAGAAAATTTTGTTAAAATTAATGATGAATTTTTGTATTTGCCATATCATATCGAATATTGACCATTTGAACTGGATGATTGTAAAATATGGTCAATTTACTTTGTACAAAAACACAGTCGGGGGGGGGGGGGGGGGGGGGGGGGGGGGGGGGGGGGAATATATGTAATGTACATATATATTTAAAATTTTACTAGGTTATGTAAAATGTGCAGCAAGTCTTAATAGTTCCTGTGAACACATACGGGTGTGGGAACATTTATACATGACAAAGTTTTTTGAATATCACAAGAAAAGTAGATCAGTAGAAATGGGTATTATGAATTATTTGTTTTTACTAAGCAATGTTAGCTTGCTGTCTATAAAGTTTACTGGCAGTCTTTGTTGTGTATTTCTGTATTATGTATACAGGCTCAGGATGTTTTAACTGCTTATCAATATATGTTTTATTTAGACACCTGACACTTTTTTAGTGATGTAGGCAATCATATATACTTGTATACATGTACATGTATCAACTGTCTCATATGTACATTTATATGTACATGTATTTAAGGTTGTACCAAGCCAGTTCAGTAGGTAATACACATTGACCAAATTTCTGAAAAGAAAAATATAGATTTTAAATGTACTCAATATTTTTGTACAATGTTTGAGAGACTATCGGGATTCAGTCATTAATTTATTCCATGTTTCTAGTCGATTTCATTAAACTTCAGCACATGGAATATTTCTTTTTTATTTTACTTTTGAAATCATGGTGCTGTTTATATTGCCTGTTGACAATTAACTTGATATCTGTTCAAAGGGGAATTTATTTTTTTAGATATTTTGTGTTTTTGCCATAGATTTACATTATTTTTTGCATTTCCTGTTTACATTTGATGTAGAACAACATGTCTGGTCGAGTTAAAATGAGACAAATTGGGTTACTATATTATGAAAGAGTAAACAATATTAGTTGATAAAATTGTTTTTAAGGATTTCAGATTTAATTATTGGTTTTTGATGAATTCGTAGGTATTAATGTGAATTGATTAATTGCTTGAAATACATGAATTGAATGTTGGATTTCTTTCATCATGATCCAGTGATGGATAAACACAGTTGAAGTTTAAGTAAATGGTGTGCACACACAGTGTCTGAGCACGATAATGAAGCATTAACAGTACAAATACTTGCTCTAATCCAATTTCTCCTGACAATCCCTTTAAATAGACTTGCATAGGCTGAGTCAGTTGATGAATCCTTATATAATTTACATAACAAATTACTTTTCAAACATTATATATTTTATGACAGTTAAGTTTATGAGCAACTTGAGAGATGTTTTAATAATTCAACTGTCTACACTGATAAATGCATACTTCTCTAGTAATATTGATATTGGTTTCAGGTTTTAAAATTTAGTGAAAGTCTATATTATAGATACCCCATTAATACACATACGACAATCTTCTATCAATATCAATATGCCACTGAAACACGGTAATCATTCATCTTTGAAAAAAGTGGACTACAATAGCTCCTCATATTGCACACCATGCATTGAACGCCCCATTTGTTAACCAATTTTCCACCGTTTCTGTTTGTATTGGGTTCTTTCTCAGACTGCTGTCGATTTAGCTTGTGGATTGACAATGTTACCATTCAAAATGCCATTTTAGAAGAAATTTAGATATGAAGTACTTCCCAGTAATATTTTGAAATTGACACCAAAGAGAGAGAAAAGATTTGTTTGCCAAAAAAAAAATAACATCTCTACGGGGAAGTTCAATAGCTAAACATTTTTAATAACTCATTGTACTTTATACAGGATAAACTTCTTCCTTTATTAAATACATTGAATGGGATAAAAATCTTAAACAAAATCCTAATTATAGTAAAAAATGATTTCAGAACTGAAAATACTTTGATATTACAATAAGATTAATATTCATACTATTTAGATATCTTAAATATTGAGTGTTTATGATTATGTTTATTCATTGAAACAATGACAATATTACAAAAAGATGCCAATTACTATATAATGGATTCAAATATTTTTTCGTCTTTAATACTTTTGAAATATTTATTCTTGTATATAGATAGTAAATTGGTTTATTGACAGTCAAGTAGTACCTATAATAAACTACTACCCAGAAATGTGTTCCAAACTGAAAGTAGCTGTTCATTGAGATACTAATCTAGGGCAGCATGTTGGCTGGTACCAGTTTTTGATTAGAACTATAATGGCTACAGAAGGACATGTCTTGTACTTAATAAAATGTTATATTGTTAAAGAGTTTTCCATGAAAATTCTCTCATGTATGTTACAAAGTTAAGTAAAATTTTAAATGGTAGGTATCTTTCATTCCCTGAGAGAATATCATTTTGTCATTGTTCTGAGGAAATGTTTCAGGTTTGAATCGTAAATTATTATCAAGACTTGTTGATAAAATGCAGTAAATTGATTTTTGTCTCTTAGTTTTCACAAGTACATTGTAGCAGTTGTTGGGTGCAGATGAGACCATATTTTAAGCTAATAAACTGTTGCATGCTGGAAAAGGACAGAATTTTTAGATATTAATGATTTAATCAAGTGCAATTTGATGTCTGTGATTGTGGTAATTTATTTTATGGAGCAATGAATATTAATGATATCAGAGTGAATATAGATTTAGGTCTGTTTTCCGAGATGCAGTGAATAAAATCTATTTGCTTATTTTTGTGTTGTTGATTATTGTTAAAGTAGTTCCATCCTCATTTAACTTATCAGTAGAAAAACTGTATTAATTAGGGCCCCGCTCATAGGCAGGAGTCCAAACTATTAATTAGGGATCAGCCTGTGTGTTCATGCATTGACAGTTTTCCATACTTTTTTTGGCTATCTCTGAAGCTATTCATTTGAAAATTTAAGATAATATCTAGTTTCCACTTGATCAATAACCATAGAAAATGTATATATTGCCACTTTTTAATAGATATCAAACAGTATATGTCGTTGCATAAGAAAAACGCACATTTTCATCAACAGCATAATAAAAATACATAAAAACTGGTTCGTGTCAACAAACAACAGGAGACAGTTTGAGTTTAAAGTATATTATGCAATATTCCAACATATATACATGTACAACATATTACATAATGATATACAACTTGATCAGATAATGAAACAAAAATATACTTGGCAAAAGGGCAAACTATACATGGAGGTATCTGACCTATGTGGCAGACTATAAGTCCACCTGAGCAAAACAGTGAGGTGTGCTATTCTGCCAAGTGGTAGTATGCTTCATGTTCGGATGTTGAGCTCAACAACCCGGTGAGTATGTGATGTTTGAGGTGTCAAACAGGTACTCTAATAACCTGAATTCAGAAAAAAGATATTTCTATAGTACATAAAGTACATGCATATTTCAATAAAGATTTTGCGAAAACCGATGACGCCACAGGAGGATGGAGCTACCTGAAGTCGTTAAGGTTTTTACGTGGTCCTGTTGATGACTTTCATGTCAATGAAGTACATGTATTTATTCTACAAAGTAGAACATTGCTAATATTGAAATGTCATCCATTCAATTCAAACTGAAATCCTGTCCTATCACCATTTTGTGCCAATTTATTGGAAGATATTAATTAATTTTTCAATTGCTAGTACATTGTATATGTAGTATACTTAAGTAAAAAAGATGAAAAATCAGTTTGTGTCACACAAAATCATGCATAACTAATTGATTTAGTCGTTTATATTTTTAGGTCACCTGTGTCGCTCAGGTGACTTGCTGCAATCTGTTTCTGTCCATCACACATTGACATCTAAAACATTTTTCAACTATTTTTCAAAAATGTTTTACTACAGGTCCAATTTTTATCAAAATTGGCATCAATGGGATAATTGCATGGAAGAAAATATTTGAATTTCATGGCCTCTTATTACTATGGGATATGTAACAGACAGATTGTATACCTTGACAATCAGGAAGGTCTCAACCAAATTATGAAACTCATGGCCTCTGAATCATGGTTTCTAGAGCTAGTGTGGGTCTTTGTGACTCATAGTGAAAATACCACATTTCTCTAAAATTGTGGATGTCAAACATGAGAGAAGATTGTATATGTTTTATATATATACATATATTAATATATACAAGTTGTGAATGTCAAACATGAGAGAAGATTCTACCAAATTGTGAAATTCATTGCCCTTACACTGTAAAGGGTCAGTATTTATTGCACTTGGGACTGGGGCTGTATGGTTATGATAATACATTGTTCCTTTAAAATTCCTCTCAAGTCAAAATACGAAACTGAATGTATACAATAATGATTGATTGATTGATGTTTTCCGCCACACTCAACAATTTTTCAGTTATCTGGTGGCACCCAGTTATTATTGGTGGAAGAGAGAACCCAGATACAATGTACCTGGGAAGAGACCACCGACCTTCCGAAAGTAAACTGGGAAACTTTTTCACTTACCGGCATGAGCAGGATTGAAACCCGCGCCGACAGAGGTGAGAGGCCGTGTGATTTTGAGCGTGATGCTCTAACCTCTTGGCCATGGAGGCCCCTCATACAATAATGAAGAAAAATATTGAAGAGAAAAGTATATTACAAGTATTGTCCCAGGATTTGGGATTTTCTGGTGTTAGAGCAGGTTTGTATGGCTCATTTGTGAAGTGGATTATTTCTTTCAGAAGAGTGCAATATGTCAAACTGATGTGCAAACATCCTCGTGTATTGTACGTGTAGGTTTGTTCACACCCCTGAGGCCACAAGAGGTTTCACATAGGGAGATACAGGGAACAATTTTAATAATATTGTCAAGAACCAAAAGGGTGCAATTTGTCTAGTCAAGTTAATTTGTAAGCATCCTTGTATAGTGTTCATTCGGATCTGCCATGACCCATGCAGTGGACCAACAAAAGTAGTTCAAGAGTGTAAGGATACAATTCATCAATTAGATATGCAAGCATCCTCGAGTACTAAAAGTTCTGTAGATTCAAACTGGGGCCACTGGAAGTTTGATATTTTACAAAGTTGTATATAAGAATATTTTTTATTAAAACTATTCATTTCAAAAACCATAAGGATCGATACAGTTAGTCTGCTTGATATGGATGTTGATCAGGTCCTGTAGTAAGTATTTACATTTCTTCAATCAAATTATGATGCTATTGGTGCTAAAACATTCTTCCAAGTTACCTGTACATCGGTGTGTAATTACCTGTACAACAATGTGTAATTACCTGTACATTGGTGTGTAATTACCTGTATATTGATGTGTAATTACCTGTTCATCAGTGTGTAATTACCTGTATATCTGTGTAATTACCTGTACAACGGAATGTAATTACCTGTACATCGGCCTGTAATTATCCGTACATCAGTATGTAATTACCTGTACATCTGTGTATAATTACCTGTACATCTGTGTGTAATTACCTGTACATTGATATGTAATTACCGGTACATAGGTGTGTAATTACCTGTACATCGGTGTGTAATTAGCTGTATATCAGTATGTAATTACCTGTACGTCTGTGTGTAATTACCTGTACATCGGTGTGTAATTACCTGTACATCAGTATGTAATTACCTGTACATCGGTGTGTAATTACCTGTACATCAGTTTGTAACTACCTGTACATCGATGTGTAATTACCTGTACATCGATGTGTAATTACATTTACATCGGTGCGTAATTACCTGAATATCGGTGTGTAATTGTCTGTACATCGGTGTGTAATTACCTGTACATCGGTGTGTAATTAATTACCTGTACATCGGTGTGTAATTACCTATACAAGTATGTAATTACCTTTACATCGGCGTGTAATTACCTGAATATCGGTAATTCATTAATATCATTGTACTTTGATATATATGTAACTACATTGGTGTGCAATTAAATCTTCAGTCTACCCATATAACAATATGAAACCCTTTATTTCAGGAAACGTTCCATACATGCAACTTAATGTCTCTTGACCTCTATATAGATGTGTCTTGAAAATGGCTTGCAAGTCGGTTGCTTAATCCCCTTAAAATGTCATTGAGATTTAAGTGTACACTATCGCTTAAGTGTATGTACAAGATCATTGGTTCCTAATGACGAATAATGTATTTTCCAACACATTTTCTCATGGGGTCTGAATTTTCCAGCCATATGACCATTGAGCTTTATTGCCCGAGATGTTTATTTATCACTAGGCAGTAAACTGAAATTATTGATTTACTTTGTATATTCAATTGACACGGAAAATTGTCATTAATTTACGAAGTACAAATATTATTGTGCCCACTTTAACTCTTAATCATAAAAGAGCAATGTTTTATTCATCACCAGATGAGTCCTTGTCAATAATGGCGATCGAAGCTGATTGGTTCTTACTTGTGACAAAAGAGGCTGCGTAACCAAGCAGACATAGAAAGCCTTGTTTATTGTCCTGCCAGAGAATTTAAATGTGGCAAGGATTGGTCTGTTTTCCTTCTTGACATTTCGAAATTAGTGAGTTGTAGGCACAGAACATCGCGATCCTGATATACCCTTTTCTAAGATGGAATCAGGCGGGTCGCCAGAAGAAAGGACATGCAGATCTTGTAAGAAAACCGCGCGATTTCTCTGCCAGAGTTGTGATTACCATCTGTGTAGAACATGTAAAAATAGGCACCTTAAATACAGGAGGGCAGACGAACACTCAGTTGTTCAACTTAAAGGTTTGCAAAATGTCATGATGGAGGAACGCTGCTCTGTACACAGAGGGAAGTTTTTGGAATTGTTTTGTAAGAAATGTAGCACACCGGTGTGTTCCGTTTGTGTGACAGAAAAGCATAATGGACATATCTTTGGAGATTTTGCTGCTGTTTATTCAATGGCTTTAGAATTCATTAAGGGTAAAATTTGTAAAATAAGAGAAGAACTGCTACCAAAATACCAAGCTTCTCTAAAGGAACTGCAAAAGAAAGAACGAGTAATCCAAAACCAGATATCAAAATTGACAGAAACAGTGGACGAGTGTGAGAAACACGTCAATGCACCTCCTGCGGAATTGGTTTCATTTTATGAAACTTCCAAATCGGACAATGAGGGAGTGTCTCTACCAGAAATTCAAACTGAATATCCCCATGCGGATGACGAAATGACTTTCCAAAAATCTTACAAAGCAGCACATCTTGATCAATACATACGCGTCTGTGCAGCGGCCAACTGCGGACGAACGAGCTCTCGTCATCCAACCCCTTCTCCCGGGTTTTTGGATGATAACCTGTCTGTTAACAATGAGATTTCAGTGCCAATTGTGAAGAGTACTCATCATATAACATGCACACCGGATGGTCATGTTTGGGTGAGTGACAACGTGGGAAATTTGGTCTTGATGGACATTCGAGGCAACTGTCTAATGAAGCTGGTGACTAGTAGTGGGGACGAAGGTTATCACTCGGTCACCTCTAACGGGGAATTGATCTACGCAGACAAAGCAAGCAGAAGCGTGAGGAAAATCACAACCAGCAAGGAAGTCAAAACAATCTTGAAAACGGGTATGTGGAGACCGACGTGTGTTTTCTCATCCCCAAAGAACATGGACATTTTTGTAGGAATGGTTTCTGACCAGAATGCCAAAATAGGACGATTTGACAGAAGGGGAAACTGTCTTTTGGACATCCATACAGACAGTAGAGGCGAGCCAATGCTGAAATATCCTCTCTACTTAACCGAAAACAAAAACGCGGATATTTGCGTCTCTGACGTCAACAAGCACGCTGTGGTTGTCATGGACAAGTTTGGACGACATCGTTTTAACTACAAGGGTGGTGGTGGCGGCGGAGGTTTCTGGCCTCATGGAATCAGCACAGACGAGCAAGGGCACATTCTGATCTGCAACTCCTACTACTCAAATCCGTCTGTTCACATGATAGACGAAAATGGTGTATTCTTGTTCATCATCTTAGCACAGAAGCATGGCCTTCAAAAACCCCGTGGTTTGTGTGTGGACAACCAACAGCGACTGTGGGTAGGGCAGTGGCACGACAACAAGGTCTGCGTTTTCAAGATCTCAATATAAGGATATTACAGGGGACCAGTGGGGAAAGTAGTTCTGGAAATCGTTCTCTTCCTAAATAACATACAAACACACTCTTGCGCACAAACACACGTAAGGCAAGCCTTGAAATTTACTTATGATAGAAACACTTGCGGACCAAAAACGTAATATTCAATTTATTTCTTCACTGCAACTGTTCATCGTCATTTTAGTGATTTAAGAAGCACGTGTACGTGTATCTATGAGAGTGACCTAACATTGTACATAAGATTTTCAATGAAGTGGGCCAATCCGTTTGATCTGCGATGACGAAGCAAGTATTAATTATATCCAGATTACTGGTATATAATTTTTTTTAATAAAAGTTATTTTCATGGTAAACTTGTTGGGTTTGGAACACCAAATCATTCAACATAAAAAGTAATGACATCTCTCTCTCTCTCTCTCTCTCTCTCTCTCTCTCTCTCTCTCTCCGGAAAAATGACTATATAGAGTCCCCCCCCCGGAAAAATGTAGATCTTCCCCCTCGGAAATGTGGCTATATAGTAAAATTTTCCCCCTTTATAGCCAGATGACCCCCACGGAAAACCTACTATATAGTAGATTTTCCCCCTTCTTTTCATTCCGGTTACGTTTACGGCGGACCATTTTTTGTGGATTTATGATTCTTTACACCTCATTAGGGGGGAGTGGGATTTTTTCAATTGAATTAGATGTTTTTGATAGAAATTTTCCCCCAACTGTTCTCGGGTCATTGGTGGATTTTTAGATGTGAACATGTTATCGATATAATCGTAATTATTCCAGGCGGTGTAACTCAGTCCCATCTGCACTGTCAGTACTTTGATTTATACATATTCGTTTACAAAATTTGTCCATAGATGAATTTATTTTGAATCTGACAGATGGACAACGTCATCATATTTCGTTCCTATAAGAAGAAGAATCTGGAAAAGTTTTGATTTTTAGTATGCATTCCTTAATGTTTTAGCTCGCTCAACTGAGCTTTTCTGATCACCTCTTGTCCGTCGTCTGTCCGTCTGCAACCTTTCCATATTTTCTACTTCTTCTCCAGAACCACTGGACCAATTTCAACCAAACTTGGCACAAAGCTACCTGAGGTAGTGGGGATTCAATGTTATTTAGATGAAGTGCCACAATAACAGCGAAATAGTAAAAATGCATCGACGACTTTTAAAAATCTTCTTCTCCAAAACAACTGGGCCAATTTCAACCAAACTTGGCACAAAGCATTCTTAAATTAAATCTGTTTAAATGAATGGTCATAGGGCCTCTACAAGGGGATATGATAATAAAATAATGAATTGTTTGTTACCTTTGAATTTTTTTTTCTAAATCAAAGTACTAGTATAATGATAGTTTTGCTCAAGCTTGTTTATTGCTAGGACCTGCTGCTCGGGTGAGCAATGTTGCTTATGGGCCCCTCGTTGCTTTTTAAGTTTCATATAACAATTTTATGAAATTGTAGGATAGAATTATTCAAGTGTTAAAACTGCAGTCCTGCACATACATTCATGTGTTTCTCTCTGATTTGTGGAGTTTATTTTGTTAATATTATTTTACAAATAAAATGAAAAAGCGACTATTCTTGAATGTTTCAAACCCATTTCTAGAATGCAACTGGAAATCCTATAAATATTCATCTTAGGGTGAGTATAAGAGATTCACCAATTTTCTCCCTATTTTGTCTCCTTGTAAAATGCTAATACCTTGCTACTTGAGGAGCCGTTTTTGGAACATAAATTACGTAACTTTTCTCCGATACAGTTTAAAGTCTTAAATGAACTCAGTATAACATCTTATAAATACCATTTATAATAAACATTTTAGGTCACCTGAGTCACTCAGGTAAAATGGTCAAAGAGAGTTAATGTTTATAATGCTTAAAACATTATGTCTAGTTCTTTCGATATTATATGAAAACTAGATAATTAAAAAGATGGAGGATGAGGTGATCAAGATGCTACCTACCCGAGTAATACTTTTGGGGAAAGACTTTGCTGGAGGGGGGTGGTGGTGTCTGAAATTCCGTCTATTAATCTGCCAAAATATATTGAGATATTGAACACTGAATGCTTTTGTAAAGAGATTACAGAATGCAGTCTATCAAATGTTTCAATTGTAAAGGCTTTGGGGGATTATGCAAATAAGAGCCTTTCAGACAGGTCCATGCATGGGCTCAGTTGACCGCCAAGGCCTATATGACCTATGGGCCTCTTGTTAATTCAAGATATCGATACAATTAAGACTGTAGAACATAAAGATTTATTCTGATACATTGTAAGTGGGTTTACTCTTTGTTTTCCAAAAAATGCTTTTTATGAATTTATATATAATTTCGTATGATTTTATACCTCCTCAGTAATACCGTAAACTATATCTCTAAAATGTATCACAGGTGCTTGTGGACAGGACTTCCGGTACCCCCCTTCTTGTATTTTTAAATGTTCAATTCCTTGGGTATTTCGGACGTATTTTTGATAAAATATGTAACTTCAGAGTTTATATATTTCAATGGAATACACAAATCTCGCATAGAAACCGTTTTTAACAATGTCATATCACCGATCATAATATATTATGATCGGTGATATGACATTTTCAAAAACGGTTTCTATTTATTTGATGCGCACATCAATCCAATTATTGCTCTCATCAACTGAAGTGATGCGCACATCAATTCAACTATTGATCACAATATTTAAATGGATGCTCTCTTCAAATGAATTGATGAGAGCAATACATGATTTGATCCGCGCATCAATTCAATTATTGCGCGCAATAATTGAATTAATGATATCTTAAAATAATTAAAGATATCTTCAATTATTTAAAATTATGCTAAATATTGGTAAATATTTATACATGTATTAAGGTTTAAAACCTAAAGAACTCACACGAGGCATACAAGAAGTCTATATTATAGTAAGGACCTGTTATATATAATAGCCCGCACAAGGACCATGGGATCCTCAGCTCACAAGAGACACTCAGGATCTTAAATAATGTGGGCCCAAAATGATAGAAGGTCGGAGATACTTACTTAAAAATGCATAGAGGTCGAGTGACAAGAGTTCCTCTTAACAAATTTGTAACTTTTAGACTCTTGGAAATATTATGTGGGCTCGATCACACACAAGTTCTCAAGGTTTCAGCAATTCCATGGGTCTTGTTTCTAATTATGAACATATCTGAACTCGACCTTTTTTCTTTCAATGTGCTTTGTTTTATTGACAATATCAAATTCAAATGCTTTATTGACGATTACCAAACATAAGGCGTACATCATAAATTAACATCATATACTAGAATATATATAAAACATTTACACATTTTCAGATTAACCACAATTGTCCTGATTTCTCAATTCAGTGTACCTTAGATTAAAACACTCATTCAAATATTGACAAAAATGTTTTGTGAATGTATAATTTTCAGGATTCATGAGGCTTTTTATGGAATTTGCATTCAAATCATCCAAACGTTCTGAATATTTATTTCTTAAGTGATCGTATTTTGTACAAAATAATAGGAAGTGTTTCTCATCCTCAACTTCATTCAAGCAGAATTTGCAAAATATATTAGATCGTGGAATTGGAGGTGTACAGTATCTCCCAACCTCAATATTGAAGGGATGTGCACTTAGTCTTAGTTTACTGAGTAGAGATCTGTAAGCTTTTGGTAATGTAAATTTCAAATATTCTTGCAATTTAAAATTATAATTGTATACTTATCTATAAAATACAAGTTTTCCACAATTTGTTTGTTTTATGTTATCAAATTGATTACATATTTTATTTTCATAATAGTTTCGTCAATGAAAGTTCTGTATCAATGAAAGTTTATAAAGTAATTCTTTCTCAAGCATTTGTTTCAAATTAAGCCTATTTTTTAGTTGTTTACTTCATATAGGACACCCAAAGTGCATACGATTCATGAACGTTCAGTTCAACTTCAATCCATTGATTGAGAAGTCATCAACTCAATTTCACTTTATTCTTGTGAAATTTGGGGCTATAAGAATTTGGATATTATGGAAAAAGTACACCTTAAAATCCTGAATCTTAAATCAAGTACCCCGAATTGTGTGTTGTGTGGAGGAAGTGTTACCCCGAATTGTATGTTGTGTGGAGGAAGTGTTAGGTATCCATTGTCAATTGATATTTCAAAACATTTCTCAACATTCCTGCACCACAAACGAATCCCGTGGGTATCCGGGTTAGAATAGGTTCTCAATACCCCTTGCTTGTCGTAAGAGGCGACTAAATGGGGCGGTCCTTCGGATGAGACCGCAAAAACCGAGGTCCCGTGTCACAGCAGGTGTGGCACGTATTCTCTTTAGAGAAGTCGAGAGGCATAGCCTACATCGACGAAGTCGATGAAGGCTATGCCTCTCGACTTCTCTAAAGAGAATAGTGTGGCACGATAAAGATCCCTCCCTGCTCAATGGCTATAAGCGCCGAGCATAGGCCCAACTTTTGCAGCCCTTCACCGGCAATAGTGACATCTCCATATGAGTGAAATATTCTCGAGAGGGACGTAAAACAATATTCAATCAATCAATCACCATACACGAAATTTTTATTCTACTACGGCTCAGAAATATACAGCCGATCGTTTTCCGATACGAATTAGGTCACTGTGACGTCATGGCAGTTTCCGAAACGGCCTACACTGTTTTTGCTGACGAAAAGGGTTTGATGGTGGGGGTATTCTAAATCTATTTTGAAAAAAAAAATTTCAGTATTTAGTTTAATGTCAACGGATTTATACACAGTTCAAGAAAAACTTGTCTGTGCATCACTATGCTTACATTTGTATTGCTCCCAGAATGCAGACGATTGATTTACAAGTGTTCTTCAGTCATTTATGAATTTGTTTTACAACATATATTGATTAATTTTAATGATTATAAAATTGAATTATTAGTCATTGACTTTATTGTTGCATTAGCAATATACGAAGTGCAAGCGAGACGAGTATCAATTTTCTCATAATCATTTATTATGTATGAAGGTATATTGCAGAATAATGACCGCGGCATTCCTTTAATCTTTGCAATAACCGTGTTGAAATCAGAATAGTTATAAATTCTGGGTAAAATAAAATTATAGCTTCCCTTACAAAAGTAATCTATGGATATTTTTACAAGTGTTTTATGGATGGGTCATAATACACCCATGGATAAAATGTATACAAGATAGACTCAATGCTTGTAGTTTGCCCAAATCTATGGATAGATCAAACATTTCATAGACTTCACAGGCTAAAGTCTTGTGTTAGAGAGGCTCCAAAAATCAAATTTGTACAAAAATGGAGCAGTGTTATTTTAAATGTCTCACCTAAATGTATCAATTATAGAATTTTCAAAGCAAATTAATTATCTGTTGAATTTGCCTAGCTTTAAGGATTATGATAACTGAATTGTGTAGTTGTCATCTTCCTTGAGAAACTGGTAGATGGAATAATATTGAAAGAAGTGTGATTACAGTATTGGTGAGGAGTTTTATTTTGTCGTGGAATGTATATTTTCTTCAAATGACAGAAAAAATTATTTTAATAAAATATTTTGTAAAAAAAAAAAAACCAACATTGATAAGTTTAATCCTGAATTAAAAAAAATATATCTGAACAAAAGATTTTGTAAAAACTCCAATATCATTATTAAAGTTCAATGAGTTAATGAATACAAGGTGGTATTTTTAAAATCATTGCCAAAATCTTTGAAGTAAATTTTTAGTGTTGCCTACTCTTCCTGATCTTACACCTAACAATATGTTTATTTATACTTTTCATACATACTTGTAGCATACTTGTTTGTACTTCATGTACCAGTGATCCGGTTTGAGTGAATAAAACAATTAAATTGAAAAGTTTTCAGACATAATAATTAGTGTCTAATATATGTATGAAAGCAAATTTTGTTCCTTTCATGAACAGGATTGGTGTGTGCTTGTCGACATAAAAAATTCATGTCCCAGCCAGCCTTGAAAGACAAACATATACTCTAATGATCAAACATTCATCATTATGCATGACCAAAATTTTAAATACAAACTTCCAGATCAAAGCAAGACCACCTACATTTAAATGCCAAGTTTCTCAACAAATCATAAAACTATTCAGCATCTTCCATTCTTTGAATACATACAGTACGTCCCACATTGGTTGGTCTCTCTCACTCCCATATATTGTGACAGGCTTGAATGATGTGGTCTGTTCAAATGTTGATGAGATGTCAAATAGTTTAAACCTAGTGTACAGAATATTGTGTGTTAGAGCCTGTTACCTTTAATAATCAAAGAATCAAAATTTCTTTAAAAAACTGAAGTATTCTTTTAATTATAACAAACGGCTAAATGTGCACTCTATGACTCTGTTGGATTGCACATACCAGTGTATGTAGATTTAGGTTTTTTAATTTGCAATATTTGGTATCTTACAAAGACATGCATGCATACACTAACATTTATATTTCAAAACAACATTTCTCAACCTAGGAGGTTGTCCTACAATACCCAAGAAAACGCAAACTTTATTTCTTAAAAATGTTCATATAGTTTAACTCTGTTCTCTCTCATAACAGTTATAGATTGATCTGATCTATAACCAGACTTAATCGAATAGTCTACAACAATGTAAAATTTTCAGAAATTAGAATAGTCCAGGCGTGCTTGCTTAAATGGCTTTTTTCCTCTCCATGTAAAGATTATCTGGGTTGAGAACTCGAATAGTCTACTAAATTGTATATCATTCAAAACTTCAAGCTTATCCTTTGCTCTGAGGTTATTAACATGACAATAGTTTTGAGTGTCCGGAGTATGGTCCAATTCATTATTTAATGCTATATATGCCATAATCTTTGGATATTATCGTAGGAATAAAAAACATGTGTCTTGTATCAATCTATATATTAATAAGTTATACACTTTATGCAAATTATGCAATTGAACTCAATCGGATTAAAAAGTAACCAAGCTAATTTCCTATTTAAATATGTATTCTCTGAGCCGGATAGGAACGCCCCATTTCGAAATATTCGTGATCATGTGACATTGCATGCGGAATTTTGAAAGTCAACAATTACATGGTGATGTGAAAGCGTGGACGGCCAGCAGGCTATTGGTAAGGCACACTCAGCGATAAAAGACAGTCGGACGGAAACAGGGTAGAGAGAACCACTTTGAGCAATGGAGGGGGACTGAAATTTCATGTTTAACGTGAAATCACCATTCAGTACGACTACTTGCTGTAAATCTTCCATGATGTTTCTCACATTATTTTTCTCTCGCACATCCACCATAAATATCATTCTTTTATAACTATGCATTAGAAAATCACCATTTTCTATTGTGTAGACCAGTACTCCTTTAATACCCGTACATAGTTTGTGGAAATTGTCAAATCGTATTATTTTTCATAGTTTATCATACTGACAAAATATTGGTCTGGTTTTTAACATCGAACAAAATACTGTTTAATATGGCACATATACCTTCAAGTCTCCAAATAAAACAAGAGATGTTTGTAAAACACATATGCCCCCCATGGTGCAAAATTGAAAAGGGTTATACACACACACATCATTTAATTGAGAGTAGTATCATCAATTCAAAATATTGAGCAGACAATATCTTCCTATGTCAAGAGTGGATTGACCATGTGACCCAAAAATCAATAGGGGTCATCAACTCCTGAAGATGTACCAGTGTACCAAGTTTGATGTTTGTCAAGCAAAGGGGTCTCAAGATATTGAAGGGACAGTATATTCCTATGTCCAGTTTGACCCTTGACCATGTGACTTCAAATTCATTAGTAGTCATCTTCTCCTGATGATGTACCAGTGTACCAATTTTGATGTCTGTCAAGCAAAGGGTTCTCGAGATATTGAACAGACAGTATATTCCTATGTCCAGTTTGACCCTTGACCATGTGACCTCAAATTCAATAGGGGTCATCTTTTCCTGAAGATGTACCAGTGTACCAAGTTTGAAGTCTGCCAAGGAAAGGGTTCTCAAGATATTGACCGGACAGTATATTCCTATGTCCAGTTTGACCTTTGACCATGAGACCTCAAAATCATTAGGGGTCATCTTTTCCTGAAGATGTACCAGTGTACCAAGTTCGATGCCTGTCAAGCAAAGGGTTCTCAAGATATTGACCGGACAGTATATTCCTATGTCCAGTTTGACCCTTGACCTTTGACCATGTGACCTCAAAATCAATATGGGTCATCTTCTTCTAAAGATATACCAGTGTACCAAGTTTGATGTCTGTCAAGCAAAGGATTCTTGAGACATTCAGTTGTCAATATATTCCTATGTCCAGTTTGACCCTTGACCTTTGACCATGTGACCTCAAAATCAATAGGTGTCATCTTCTCCTGATGATGTACCAGTGTACCAAGTCTGATGTCTGTCAAGCAAAGGGTTCTCAAGATATTGAGCGGACAGTATATTCCTATGTCCAGAGTAGATTGACCCTTGACTTTTAACCTTTTGACCTGAAAAACATTAGAGGTCCTGTTCTTTTTATAACCAACCCACATATGAAATATCATTACAATCAAGTGAATGGTTCTCAAGATATTGAGCGGACAACTCATGGTCTACCACATGGGGTTAAGACCAGCAGTTTGACCTTGACCTTTGACCACATGACCTGAAAATCCATAGGGATCATCTACTCTCTAAGGAAAGCCTCTGTATCAATTTTGGCTATTATCAAGCAAAGGGGTCAAAGAGGTTTGACCTTTGACCTGAAGGTCAATAGGGATCATCTACTCTGCAAGGGCAACCCTTGTACCAAGTTTTGTAGTTATCATGCATAGGGGTCAAAAGTTATTGAGTGGACAACACATGGTCTACCACATGGGGTAAAGACCAGCAGTTTGACCTTGACCTTTGACCATGTGACCTGAAAATCAATAAGGATCATCTACTCTCCAGGGGCAACCCCTGTACCAAGTTTGGTTGTTATCAAGCAAAGGGGTCGAAAGATATTGAGCGGACAACACATGGTCTACAGACCGACAGTTGCAAAACAATATGCCCCCTCTTTTTCAAAGGGGAGCATAATAAAATAATCATTATCAAAATCAATAAAACATTCTTGTACTTTTTCATAAAACTATGGACAGTCAATACATGTATTAGGTCCATAAATATCAACTAATGTTGTTCTATTACTATCAATACTTAAATCAATCACCAATAAGTTTCCATTAGATTTGTTAATCTTGTAACATACACGATCATGTACATGTTGTAAATGTCATCCCAAATCACAACTAACAAATTCAACTTTTCAATTCTTATAATTACTCTTATTCAGCATCAACATACTGGAAAAATCAGACAACATCTTGAAATCAGAGTTTATCAGCTGGTTTTTTCCTCACTTCTCTCCCCTATCTTGCCTTTCTGTGAAGTGTGTTTTGTCACAGTAAAGTCTAGCACTGCTTGTAAGAACTCATTCCTGCTCCATTGAAATCCAGCATAGGAGTTCCCAACAGTACGAACAAATTTCTTGTCCTGTGTGCACAATTTCAGAATTTCTTTCTCATTAAGAAGTCCATACTCCTTCAGTTTTATTGTGATCTGGCCGACATGTCTTCCTCTATTCTCTGTCAATTTTACTCTAATCAGCATATTGGGATCAACTGATGGCCATTTTTGGTCAAACACACCTTTGTTCTGTAATGATAATAAAAATGATAATAACTTATATAGCGTCTTATCTTAAAGGACACAACGCATGTTTCTAAACTTTTTAATTTTTTCAGCAAAATTAACTCTTTTTATGCCTAAAACTACTTTAAATGTGTTTTAAATGAAATAGTTTGCGTAGTTTTCGAGTTTGAAAGCGATGAAATTCAAATCTTGCGATATGCATATTTTCTTTCGCTAGTTTACGCGCCATTTTGTGTGACGTCATATGCGCCCTTAGGTTTGAAAACATCCATTAGCCATTTCATAAACAGATTAGATTTAATCGACAAAAAACCAATTGTCACGTTAACGGTTTGTAAATAATAATGCATTAAGATGTTTTGTGCCGTGCTCGGGTGTACTAGTTGTCGATAGAAAGGATTTAGATTGAGTATTTTTCAATTTTTCGAAGGAAGGTACGAGAAAAAAGACGTGGATAATTTTTTTGTTGGAGCAAGAACTTTACCTTAAAAAACACACCCAGTCACCTTTTCAAACATCGCTTGGACAGAGACCCTGATAAACTGCGAGAAAATAGATATATCGAAGCTATAAGCACTGGTAGGCCTATAGCATACATTCTGTTTTGCTCTTCAAATTCAATACACACTCGGATCAACTGACCTTCACCTTGTAACAACATATATCGACGATACAATGTAACTTCTACCAACTGGTAGATTTACAACAACAAAAAATAAAGATACAAAATAATTGAACTTTTAATTATACAAATAATAGAATATTGTATTTCCTAACTTTAAATTGAATTCTAAAATTATTTCTTTATTGAACTCGTAGCATCTTGAGTGCGTCAGTAGGCTATAAGGCCGTGCTCCCACTTCGTACTTCCTAAAGACGTGCAGATCACAATTCAAAAATAGTAATACGATTGCTTTATCAAAATAAAATAATGTGATTACCACTTTAAATTTGAATATTTTTATTGATTTGTGTGTGTGTTGTCTTTTTTTCTTCTTTCCGAAATGCACGCGTGACAATAGCTTGGCATAGGGCCTAGTTGTCAACAATTTAACGTATCATAATTTGTCTAATCCAAAAATAAATAATGATTGCACTGTTTATTTTAGAAAAACAGCGCCAATTACAGATGTATAAAGGAATAACATACCCCTAACAGTTTGTAGACAGCGACCCATATAAACATTATTTACTCACAATTTTGCCGATTTCATACACGCTTTACTCGCTATATTTGGGTATTTACATCGTTATATGTGTGCACTGGTGGTGAACACATATAAAACCTGGACAATTTATCAACATCGATTTAAATGTTGCCCATGGTAAATTAATTAGGCCCCAAAAAGTTGAGTTTTTAATAATATCTCGCAGTACTTTCACAATCCGAAGGGCGCATGTGACGTCACTGTACCACGTGACTACCTACCTAATTAACTTGACTTTTTGAAATCGGGGCTTAGATTTAAGTCTGTATTGTGGTTAATTATCGCAAAATTTCGGCGAAAGAACTATTAGAATTAATTACTATAAGCATAAAGAAGACAAAATGCATGTAATATTGTATACTTTGAAAACATGAGATGTGTCCTTTAAGTAAACTTTAAAGTGCTTCACACAAATACAGCAAATAACATAATAAAACAGAATCAAGAAAACTTAAATTATCCATAAAAAGAGTATAAGAGTAAAAGTACTACACACAATACAAAAGAGTGTTGAGTTTTCTTTGAAGATATCAGAAAAAGGATACATTAGTTTTATAGAAGATGTCATTCACTGATCAATTCTGTTATCAAATGAACAACTTACCCAAAAATATTCTGTGGTTCTGGCCACACTGCTGAGCCCTGCCCAAAGTTCTTCTCCAAAGCTTGGGGCAAATGGAGCAATGATGATTATCATGTCAGCCAAACATCTCTCGTACTCTCTGCTTACAAGCTTAGCTTCATCTGGCACAGCCTGAAGAAAATAATACTGTGATACATTTGCTTGCAGTTCATAAACCCATTATCATTCTTTCTCTAAAGAAGGATTTACAATGAGAGATTGATTTTATGAAAAACAATTGTCTCCCCAGCTTCCCAAATTGGAAGTACTCCAAATGAAACCTCCTCCCCTTAATGTACTGCATGGTATAGAGGAGAAAGCATGAGCAGGAACATAGCCATCATAAACTCCAATAAGACACATAGAAGAAGTGTTCACAAACTATTTTACACCCTCCACCCCTCAGATCCACTATAACTTTAAGGATAAAAATTGGATCCTCCTGTCCCTACAATATGCACATCTGCAAATGGCACTGAAAGTATTGTACAAAATGTCAAGTCTATCAGGTAAGCCATATAGGAGGAGAAGCATTCACAAGTTATTTTAACATCCTCCACTCCTCCACCCCTCTTAGATCCACTATAACTTTTAGGAAAATAATTGGATCCTCCTGTTCCGATAATATGCACATCTACAGATGGTAATGAAGCATTGTACAAAGTTTCAAATCTATCAGATAAGCCATATAGGAAAAGTGTTCACAAGCTATTTTACATCCTCCACCACTCTTGGATCCACTATAACTTTTAGGAAAATGATTGGATCCTCCTGTCCCAACAATATGCACATCTACATATGGCAATGAAGCATTGTAAAAAGTTTCAAATCTATCTGATAAGCCATATAGGAGGAGAAACGTTCACAAGATTTTGTGATAGACAGACGGACGGACAGAAAGTACAAAAACAACACGTCTCCTCCTGGAAGAGGGGAGACATAATATGCCATAACTATGGAAATTTTCTGCAAATTAGTCATACCAGTATGTAACAAGAGCCCCATGAGTCAAATAACTCACCTGAGCAATGAAATATTCTGGATTGATAGACACACACATTTATATTGGATCACCACTACATTAGTGTTTGCATATCAATGTAGCCTTATCCTTAATTTCCTAAATTTTCATTTAATTACATTCTTTTGTTGAACTTTTTTAAACCTCTGTTGTGGCCTCATCTTGTATAAACAAAAAGATGAACTGATCAATGCATGCTTGCATACACATGTATCTATAAGACTATTTGATTTAAGGAACTGATAGGAAATTAAATGTACATTTAGATACATTCATAATGTTACCCCCCCCCCCCCCCCCACCCCACCCCACCCCCCATATCCCTCAACAAAAGAGAGAAAAAGTTTATATTCAAAAGTAAATAAATTATCTAATGCACTACAATATATCAATTTCACAAATATTTCAGGGATTTAAATGTGCCTGTAGATGCATCAATATTACCACATCATGTTGTACTTGAGCATAATCCATTTTGAATCACCATTTCTAAAATTAATAGTCCTATGCCAGTTTTGAAATAAGAGCTCTTCTGTGTAGGAGGTGCATTTAGTGGAACTTTGAATGCCTTAGTGGGACAGAGTGGACTTACAATCAGAGAGGAAAACAATAAAATGTATTAAAAGCAGCTTCTCTTTGAATATGTAAACGTGGGAAATAGTATCGAAAGAAATGTTTTACTGAAACAATATCATATTTGCGAGTAATATCCTGGATATGATACCTACGACCAACGAAATAACGTGATATGATAAGAATTCCATGTATTTAATTATTTCTTAATACTTATCATTTAGTTTGTGTATCAGTTGAATTCGGGTGATCAAACAGTGTATGAGAAACTTACTGAGTACATTCATTTACACAGTGATGAATATTTGACCCACTCTAGCATGTAAACAAATTGTTTCACACCTTACTAATGTATGAGAGTTCTCCAAAGGGAAATAACTCTGGTGTATCTTGAAACTGGTGTATTGCTTCATTGGCAAGCAGTATAGTGTCAAGTTTAACGTGGGTTCATATAATATTTGCAGTTGTATTAAATTCCCCTGTTACTTAATCTTTGGATGATTTAGGCGGACTTTCGCTTGAGAGAGCATTCTGTGTGCATTCGATCAGAATTAAAATAATCGAGGAAGATTTCACTTTAAGATATCTCCTTTGGATGCTGAAAGATATCTCTCATTTTTAAAGATATCTCTCATTCAAATTCTTTGAAGATATCTCTTTAAGTTAAAGAGATATCTTTTTAACTTAAAGAGATCTGTCTAGGTGAAAGATAATTGTGAAATGCAGGTGGAGAGAGAGATAGAGAGAGAGCAATTATGAATGGTAACCAACCCAACCCCCTATACAACTTCACAAAACATAGACACATCCTTCCTTAAAACCTGATCTAAAATGTTTATAAATGCATTGGGTGAATTTAATCAAAATTTGATTGTTGTTTAGTGTCAGTTATTGCATTTTTCAATGAAAGGGTGTAAATGAAAATTCCAATGCTGATTTAACTTAAAACTTGAAAAAGAGGATGACTACTGCCTTTTTGATTTTGTTAACTCTTTCATCAGTTTGTAGGTTTTCATTAACTATATTATTCTTTTAAAAACATAAAACTTTGCTATTAAAAGTAAACAGTCACAAGTCATAGGGAAGGGGGAGGGGCTGTTGTGTTACAGTATCAAAGTATTTATCACCTTGTGCAAATTGTAACTATGACCTTTTGATCTCAAAATCAGTAGAGGTCTTTCTTATGTTATAAGTTTCACCATGAATGTCACTGCATAAGCTTGGAGAAAATTAAAGTCATTGTCTGGAACCAATTTTATGCAATATATGAATTTCTGACCTTGGTCTTTGATCTTCTGACCTCAAAATCAATAGCAGTCTTCTTCAAGTCATTGGGAGTTATAGTATGAAATTTCATTGAAAAGCTTAGACTTTCAGAGACATAGTCTGGAAACAAAAGTATGACAGCCACAATGACACACACACTGACAGACAGACTGACCCAAATTAATGTCCCCCTCTTTTAGCAACAACAAAAGTCTGTTGTCATGAAAGTAAGTTACTTTACATTAATATTTTGAAGGAATCAGTCAAAAGATTATCTACAAGTTAAGATATACATGTACATAGTGTATGTAGTACATGGATATACACAGGGAATTTCTTACCTTTAATTTCTTCACAAAGTCAAAGAGCAGAGTTGTCACTATGCTGGTGTTAAAAAGAGTCTCCAAAGATATGGTCACCTATCAATATTGAATTATATTACTTCAAATAACCATTTTCTTAGAAATTATCTAGAGACTTCCAGATATACCATAATTTTTAATTTACTAGCACTCATTTTATTTTATTTTTTACATTCCTCTAATAGTATACAGTGCTTAAAACTTTTAAATGAAATGGACACTGCACCTCGTTAATCAAATGATTTCTATGCTGAAATAGAGTATCATCAATTTTGGTCAATTTGCTTGGATCCATCTCTGAAGAAACTGGGTCAGTAGAAAGCTCTATGTACTTCGTAATTGTGTTCCAGACTCGACTCTGCCAGCGAGTAATGTTGACAAAAGCTGAAACCAATCATAACACATACTTGCAACCTTTAACAGTATGAAACTGAATGATATATTTATTATTAAAGAGGGTGATATTGAATGATTGAATTTTGTAAAGTAATACATAAGGGAGCCCCACCTCCTGAGAGAGTTGTGACTCATGAAAATGATGAAACATTGATAATGCTCTTTAGAATTATATGCAAAGTTACTGTTTCTGCTGACAATCATTAAAAGCAAGAAGTGAAACTTATTTGAATTTTTCTTTGCACAAAATTACATGCAAATGCCTCTTCTTAAAAAGAACCACAAGATAAAATTGTGATACCTTGATTTGACCACTCTCTGTTTGCCCTGGGTGGCACGGTGCCCAATATAGCCAACCTTGTGGCATCCACACCATACTGATCAATTACATCCTAGAAAACAATGCATATGGTAGACTGACTTCTAAATATTTTAACAGAACATTTCATGCTGAATTCTTGCTATGCCACCACGATTGATAAGAATGGCAGATCATTAAAGAACATCAAATCTCAGTTTATACTGTCTAGTGGTCTAAGACAATGTACATCTAGTGCCTTGTTCAGTGATTCATCAAGGAGGGAATCAAACCATCTATTCTTGAATGGGAGTATAATCCACAAGACCATTAAGCATTACAAGAGTTATCATGCAAAATACATAATGGATATCTGGTATCCTTTTAGTATTACTATCATTTACTATCGCTTATCATCTTGCTAAATGTGTGTCATTTTACGCAAGAGATTATGAATTCAATAGCATTTGATAATATTGGCTTCCAATTCTCTTTAACAACATAAATTCATGGACATCCATATACACGTGCAATTTTTTTTCTTTTTTCTCTTTATTGATTAAAATTCAGATTCCTGTGGTTTATTTGGAACATATGCTTAACAATACCAAACAGAGAATACAGTTAAGTGTATTGACATAAGGCAGTGTTTTGGCTACTCACCTGTGGATCCACCCCATTGTACTTAGACTTGCTCATCTTCTCCCACTGTACAACAACTTCCTCACCAGTGCCTTTTACCACAGGTTTCTCACCTGTGAAACAAGTGTCATTTCAGACATGTAATTCAATGATAAATTTTGTCAGTGATGATATACCAGTACCTGTATATCAAACTTGCATACATGTAGGAGATGATTTTGCAATACACATTCTGAAATCAGTACATTTATAACTATTTTTTTATCTAAAATATGGATAAGATTTTGAAACTCTGAAAATAATTATGAACAAGATTGCTACCCATAGCCATGTCCCCCACCGCCACAAAAAAAAAGTTAAAGCACAAAAGTCTCATAACTCCTGTAAAATTTGTTGAATCAAAATGACAGCGCAATATGATTGACTACATATGGTGACTAATAATCCTACAAAATTTGATCAAAATCATCCACAAAGTCAAGTGGGACAGACAGAGTGGGGGACAAAAATAAGACATGAGGCTTACAGATTCATTTCGCTATGCTGCTTGAAATTTGTACATACCCATGAAGTCTACTTGTTCTTTCCTTAAGTATTTTCCACTTGATTTAATGTTGAAGGACTGACCCATGACCATGCCTTGTGTTAAGAGATTGATGAAAGGTTCTCTGTGCTTTAGTTCTCCATAGTCACATAAGAAATGGTTAAAAAATCTTGCAAAATACAGGTGGAGGATTGCTGAAAAAAGTACATTTAATGAATGTGAGAGAAAGAACAAAGTCATTTTCAGGACCATACTCTGCATTACATCTGTTTCAAAACATTTAACTACTCATAAAACTAAATTTAATGACCATTCCATAAACAAGGTCATTCCCTTGCAATGTGGGCGATTAAGGATTCCATTGAAACCAATGTACAGGTACATGTATTCAAAACCTTGTTGCAAGAAGATAGAAACACATTTACTTCCATAAATTGCTTACCATGTTCTTTCCCGCCAATATACAAATCGACCGGCATGTATTTATTAGCCTTGTCAGGCGAGTAAGGGGCCTCTGTATTGTGGGCATCCAAATATCGCAGAAAATACCAGGAAGAGTCCACAAAGGTATCCAAAGTGTCCGTCTCTCTCTCAGCAGGACAGCCACATCTGTCAAATGTAATGCTCAAAGTGCACTCCTCCATTTGTATTTACATTATTCTGTACAGTCTGTGACACAAATTCCTTCCCTATGGTCAAAGAAATACATGCTCTTACTTTGGACAAGGCACTTTGAGCCAATCAGTAGCTTGTTTCAGTGGTGATGATTTCCCAGTGAACTCTGTAATGGGAGGAAGCTTCACTGGCAGATCTCCCAATGGAACAGGTACTGCCTATGGAAAGAAAATGCGTGACCTGATTATTCAAGTGAGTAATGCTAATAATGGTGTGAAAGGGTTGGAACACCCATGTAGATGGAAAACTTTTAAAGAAGCTTTCTTGAAGTTTGAAGACCCTTTCATGGTCTCTTATTTCACTCCCCATTGAGTCACATGAAATCCTTATCAAAGATTATGGACTATCGACCAACTTTAAATGCAAACCTGTACCTTGAATGGTCCTATAAATCTGAGTACATAAGATTCTGTGTAAACAAGAGGTACTGTGAGCAATGCTCACTAAGAATACCCCCCGCTTACCCCAATCTCCCAAAGGGTGTTGGTAATAGGTAAAACTTCAGTATTATGATCCAAAAGGTATCTAGGAGCACAGCATCTCCATGCGATGAAAAAAGCCATTACAGAATTTAAATGGAAACCATATTGCTACTTCGATGTCCAGTGCGCTTGACCTTTGACCTTTTGACCCCAAAATCGATAGGGTACATCTTCATCCCATGGGTAGTCCATATGTATGATATGGTGATGGTAGGTGGAAAGGATAATGCTTTAGAGCCCGGAAACCATATTGCTACTTCGATGTCCAGTGCGCTTGACCTTTGACCCTTTGACCCCAAAATCGATAGGGAACATCTTCATCCCATGGGTAGTCCATATATATGATATGGTGATGGTAGGTGGAAAGGATAATGCTTTAGAGCCCGGAAACCATTGCATCTACAGACGGACGGACAGACGGACGGACGGACAACCCAATTCCAGTATACCCCCCCACAACTTGTTGCGGAGGGTATAACTATATTCAGTATGTACAACAATTGGAAAACTTGTCCTCCTCAAATTACCATGAAAATTATATGTACTATAGAGATGTTTTACAGCAAATAAAATTTGAAGCGTAGTGGATGAATGCATAGATTGAAATCTAACTCCGGATAGAAGAATAAACAGAAGCCTAATTACAGATGGATAGATGGACAGAAACCTAACCATCAACAAATGAATGAATAAACAAAAATCTAAGTGAATGCATGGATAGACAGAAATCTAACTGAATGGATGGATAGACAAAAACCTAACTGAATGGATGGATAGACAAAAAACCTAACTGAATGGATGGATAGACAAAAAACCTAACTGAATGCATGGATAGACAGAAACCTAACTGAATGGATGGATAGACAAAAACCTAACTGAATGGATGGATAGACAAAAACCTAACTGAATGCATGGATAGACAGAAACCTAACTGAATAGATGGATAGACAAAAACCTAACTGAATGCATGGATAGACAGAAACCTAACTGAATAGATGGATAGACAAAAACCTAATTGAATGGATGGATAGACAAAAACCTAACTGAATGCATGGATAGACAGAAATCTAACTGAATGCATGGATAGATAAAAACCTAACTGAATGGATGGATAGACAAAAAACCTAACTGAATGGATGGATAGACAGAAACCTAACTGAATGGATGGATAGACAAAAACATAACTGAATACATGGATAGACAGAAACCTAACTGAATGCATGGATAGACAAAAACCTAACTGAATGGATGGATAGACAAAAAACCTAACTGAATGCATGGATAGACAGAAACCTAACTAAATGGATGGATAGACAAAAACCTAACTGAATGGATGGATAGACAAAAAACCTAACTGAATGCATGGATAGACAGAACCCTAACTGAATGGATGGATAGACAAAAACCTAACTGAATGGATGGATAGACAGAAACCTAACTGAATGCATGGATAGGCAGAAATCTAACTGAATGCACGTATTGACAGAAATCTAACTGAATGCATGGATTGACAAAAACCTAAACTGAATGGATGGATAGACAGAAATCTAACTGAATGCATGGATTGACAGAAATCTAACTGAATGCATGGATAGACAAAAACCTAACTGAATGGATGGATAGACAAAAACCTTTTTTTTTTCCAGTTTTAACAACATTTATTCAGGTATATAGTAAGGCTTTTACAAAACCCTTACAACCCAACCTGACCAGGGGGTACAGGGTTTTAAGAATTCTAACTCTTTCGCTCACACATTCACATGGATAGACAAAAACCTAACTAAATGGATGGATAGACAAAAACCTAACTGAATGCATGGATAGACAGAACTCTAACTGAATGCATGGATTGACAGAACTCTAAGTGAATGGATGGATAGACAAAAACCTAACTGAATGCATGGGTAGACAGAAACCTAACTGAATGCATGGATAGACAGATATCTAACTGAATGCATAGATAGACAAAAACCTAACTGAATGGATGGATAGACAAAAAACCTAACTGAATGCATGGATAGACAGAAATCTAACTGAATGGATGGATAGACAGAAACCTAACTGAATGGATGGATAGACAAAAACCTAACTGAATGGATAGATGGCTACACAAAAACCAAAAATGTGGATAAATGGATAAAAACCTGAATGTGAATGGATGGCTTGACAAAAACCTAATTATGGATGTATGGACAGGCTGACAATTGGATAAAAAATGCATGATGCTTTCCTGTCAGAATAAATTCATATGTTCTTTGCAGTGGTATGAGTACACTGCATACTTATTCTAACTTAAAATTGACAATGAGGGAGTTTAACCCTTTCATTAAACTGTGCAAGAACATACAATATCAATTTTCAAAAACTAAACCTTATATAATCTTGATTCTAAACAATAATAGTGTGCAAAACAACAACAGAACAACACATTTGAATTCATTATGATTTAGCCATTTCTCTCACAACACCTTGATCTCCTTTAACAATTATAGCTAAGTAAAGTACTGGAGAAATTTTCCCTTCCAATAAACTTAAACTCATGTGCTCCCTGTATTATGGTAGATATAAAACATTGTCATAAACATCAAAAGAAGCTGCCAGTGTTTAATCACTATCAGCTCCACAAGGCAGGGCATATCCTCTTGCAATGAGAGGTTACAAGCTTTTTCCATGAAGTCCCTTAGTGACCTTGACCTTTAACCATTTCACCCCAAAATCAACAGGGTTCTTCCTCTCTTGATAACAAAGTGACATGTGAAGTATTGAGTCAATCGAGCAAAAGATGTAGTCTGTAGGGAGTCTACAAGCTCAGCATTACACACACACACCCTCGCAGTGAATTGTGAGGGGATAATAATAGCCATTATCATTTTACAACCACTGTTAGGAAAAATCCCTAAGTCTCAAGATTTTTATTTGGAAAAACCTGATAAACCAACATTTCCATTAATGATATAACCACTCCTTATTAACACAACTATCAGTCGTCACCAGCTATCCACTACAAACAACCCAAATTCTAGTAAACTATCAGCCGTCACCAGCTATCCACTACAAACAACCCAAATTCTAGTAAACTATCAGCCGTCACCAGCTATCCACTACAAACAACCCAAATTCTAGTAAACTATCAGCCGTCACCTGCTATCCACTACAAACAACCCAAATTCTAGTAAACTATCAGCCGTCACCTGCTATCCACTACAAACAACCCAAATTCTAGTAAACTATCAGCCGTCACTAGCAACCACCACCCATTTTTTAAAAATTACCCAAAACAATAAAAATCAGGTGTAATTACCAATTTTGAGTATGCTGATTTCAAATCTGGATTCCTTTTACTCCAATTCCTTACAGAAAATGAGGTATAGTGTCTTAAACACCCCTACCGTCAGGTTGTCAAAAAATGGAAAATGTTCCATTTCACATTAAAAAGTGACCCAAAGTTATTTCTTGAAATAAGGCATACAACATAAAAGGAAAACAATTGATACTAAATTGTTCCATGAACATTCTTAGTTGTTTTGGAAAGAATATATCTCACCTCTGGACTTCACAGATACAGGAAAGGAAGAGGTATACGGAGCGGATCAAATATCTTAAATTTAATCAGATTGGACCATAGCCTAATGAACTGATGAACAGGAGCAAAAGTAAAATTAATAGGAAAACTGATTTATTAAACATCAGCAAGTCTTTTCCAAGAACTTCTGGTAGAGCTGTCGGGGGGGGGGGGGGGGGGGGGGGGGGGGGGAGGGCTGAGTTGCATCATTATCAGAATTTACAGAAACACTGGACTCTCTGGCCAGTCTGGGAGCTGAGTTGCATCATAACTGATAGAAGTAGAACTCTCTGGCCAGTCGGGGGGCTGAGTGGTATCAGAATCTGTCTGAGAATGAATGGTTGAAATGTTTATTATTTATTTATTTTTATTTTTTCAAAATTCAGAAATTTAAAAACTGCATGATCAAATTTTTTTGTAACACTAATAATTAATGTCCCTTTATTGCGATGACTCTTCAAGTACAAACCATGATATTAAAAAAATGAAATGAAATGATAGATAAATAAATAAAATATTTGTCTGTAAGTTACTTTATTTATCTGTAAGTAAGTCACTATGTGTAACTTGTGGCAGTGCAACTTGCAAGTGAAAATTGTATCATGTGTAGCTTATGACCCCTTTTAAATTTGCCTTGCCTTGTAATCAATATTGTTGAAAATTTGGCAAATAGCATTTTTAACCCCCCAGTCCATACCCCACTTTTAAACGCTAAAAATCCAGCTAATTCAGTGAGGAAGAAATGTCACTACCATATTTCGAATTTCCTCTAGACTATATCAAATTAAATATCGCACTACTATCAGTCACAGATTGACACTGATAGGGGTATGGGGACCTGGTCTGTGAGTGTGATGGAAAAGATTCTGATGAAAATAAAGATTCACTCATCATTCAGAAATGTATAAACATTGTATTATTGTATACTTCCGGTACGTTTCAATCTCTACCCAGAGTTGTCGTTCCTTGCTCTCACTTACTTGTAAGTGAGAGCAAGGAACAGCAACTCTGGGTAGAGATTGGTACGTTGTGTGTACGTTAATAATGGGAGTTATCTTTCCTTGGATATCTAAATCAATCAAATACTATATGAACACGGGCAATTATCGTCCATGTTTGACCTCAGTATAATTTATTCATGCATAAAATTTATAAATATGTCAGTCTTTGTTGCGTATTTCACCGTTAAGTCAATGTTTACATATACTCGCTCTGCTTAACCGCTTCAATCTCAAAGGGATTTTCTGGAATGTGCCTAATCACGTGAGATACGCTAAATATAGCTAATTTAGATCCAAACGATCAACTTCGCATCATTTGTAGGCTCTAGGTTTATCCATACTAGCCCGTAAAAAACAGGGTGGAACCTCGTCCCACTTTTCCTGTAGAAATAAAAATAGAACATGACGCGCAACCTAGCGAGAGTGGTTGTTGCTACCGTCACTTGCTATCCACTACAAACAACCCAAATTCTAGTAAACTATCAGCCGTCACCAGCTATCCACTACAAACAACCCAAATTCTAGTAATCACTAACTACACACAAATGGTCAGTTTGAAATATCCTAAGGATTTTGAAAGAAAGAGCAAATTGCACATAGTTTCAAATTCATGTGTTTACCCTCCAGAATCATATGAAAGATCCCCACTAACAAGCTCAACCATCCTTAATGTCTGTTAATTCCAGGCAGGGGATATTACTAGTAATCTCCCTCTAGATTAACCTCTTTCTTAGATTCTCAAATTTTGCCATCATTTTCTTTTTCTTACATAGCATTATTAATTAACATAGGGTCAAACATTTAGAGTTATATGAATCCATGAGCACTATCAAGTCTCTCTAGAGTTATATCATTGTACTATTGTTTACAAAGACAGTAAATATCTTCTAGGAATGAGTGCTTTAGAATATTTACATGTATAAGCTTTATAAGCACCAAATTTGATGTTGGACTTGGTGAACTGAATAATTTTTCAGAAATGCAAAAACTTCTTTTTAATCATTACTATAGATAAGTTTCCAGAACATGATTTAAGAATGAGTTTCCTTTATGTACCCTAGTGGGAGGTCTTGCATTGAAAATTGAAATATGATTAAACTTGTCCACATGATAAGTGTGAAGTGGGGAGGGGGTGGGGTGGGTAGATGAAGTCAATAAAGGTTGTCACAGGAAATCTCCTTCTAAATGATTGTGGAAAGAGGGGGATCTACTCTAAGTAGTTCTTTGGAGATGTTAACATGTATGTCTTTGTTAAGGTGTGACAGGCATTCAGATTCTGTGACAATTTAGCTTGACATGAGTGAAGAATACACATGAGGCTGTAACTTAAATCATTCTAAAGATAACAAGTTCTGATGATGACCACCCCAAGATCAAAACTGGTCAAGCAAATAAAATTAACACTGCATTATCATGATGTGTTTGTTGGTGATCTGTTTTATTTCTTAAAGTTTAAATTTTTGGATGCAGACCCTATTGAATACCACATGGTATCCACTCGTGAGAATCTTCTATAATTTAAACCTTAAGGTGTTGGTCTCCAGTTTTTGACTTTGTTTGCATTCTAAAAATAAATAGGCCAGACTGACCTTACACTTGGAGCAGTGGATGATGGGAATTGGTGTGCCCCAGTACCACTGTCTGGAAATCAACCAGTCTACTGACCTTACACTTGGAGCAGTGGATGATGGGAATTGGTGTGCCCCAGTAACGCTGTCTGGAAATCAACCAGTCTTTTGAGTCCAAACTCATCAAATAGCCTCCAATTTTCTTCTCCTGTTATTGCATTAGAGATATTTTTAGCAAATAAACTTCAACATTATTTGTACAATGTGCTATATCTACATCTTCATTGTTTGTATAAACAAAAGAAGAACAAGAGGCCCATGGGCCACATCACTCACCCGTGTCACCTTGGTCCATATTTAAAGATTTTCCCTATACTGTATATTCGCACGTAAAACTTTGATCCCCTATTGTGGCCCCATCATACCCACGGGGGCCATGATTTTTACAAACTGCACTATGTCAGGAAGCTTTCATGTAAATGTAAACTTCTTTGGACCAATGACTCTTGAGAAAAACATCTATTAAAAAAATTCCTATATATTTGTATGTAAAACTTTGATCCCTTATTGTGGCCCCACCCTTCCCCATGGGGCATAATTTTAACAAACTTGAATCTGCACTGTCAGGAAGCTTTCATGTAACTGTAAACCTTTCTTGCCCAATGATTCTTCGCAAGAACATTTTTAATGACTTCCCCCATCATATTTGTATGTAAAACTTTGATCCTCTTTTGTGGCCCCATGATTTTAACAAACTTGAATTTGCACTGTTGGGAATCTTTCATGTAAATTTGTACTTTCCTGGCCTTGAAAAGAAGATTTTTAAAGATTTTCCCTATCTATTTGTATGTAAAACTTTGATCCCCTATTCTGGCCCCATCCTACCCCTGGGGGCCATGATTTTAACAAACTTGAATATGCACGATGTCAGGAAGCTTTCATGTAAATTTGCACTTTCCTGGCAAAGTGGCTCTTGAGAAGAAGATTTTTAAAGATTTGACCTATATACATAGTTGCCAACCTCCAACATGTAAAAAGAGGGTCATGACCCTCTTTAGAAAGCAAACAATCTGGTCATAATGCGTAATGCCATTCACGACATATTCTAGGATTATATGTGTTATAAGTGTTTATATTTCAAAAAAATATTTACAACAGAAATGTGTGCATTGAATATTTATTGAAGGGAAGTATTGTAAACGACAGTGGCACATTTTGAATTTTTAAGACTGATGGAGATGAATAATATTCAAAGCAGGACCAAGATTGATTAAATTTACATGATAAGAGGGCATTTAAGGTTTCATTGTTTAGTTCAGATCTGAATTCAGTTTGTATTTCCTTTACAATATTAACATCCAAAGATGATGGCAAAAATGATGACAGTGATTAGATGACTTTTGTGCTAAAGTATTTTTTACATGATTTTGCATATTGGCATGTTTTGTCCGATCATTTTTAGCTCCAGACCCAATAGTGTGAGTTACACAACAGACAATAAGCTGTAATTAATTTAATTTAATTCATGAAAAGTCGTTTTCAAAAATTTGTTGGTAGAAACATAAGTATCATTTTCGTTTTGTTGGCGTGTCTGCTGGCCCTGATAATGATCTCTTCTTGGTGGAAGCCATTTTACATAATGACTTCAATCCCCAATTTCTCAAAACAACTCACAGATAATTGTTAACACCTGCTTTGATAACTTTTCTGTAATGTACATGACCATCGGCATTGTTTATGTAGATCCAAGCTAGTGTTGCAAACTTTACGTACATGTATGTCACAGTTGCAATTTATTTAAAATATATTTATGCGCTGTAATTATATCAGTATTCATATTGGCGCGCATAGTTTTTCAAGTATGTGAGAGTCAGTGTGAACGTTTTGTATTGTACAGGTGGTAATTATTTCTATTTTTAGTTCAACTTTACGTTTGACTGACCAGTGGTCTGAGTTCATAATACTGCGGACCAATAGATTTTACCGAATACTAATTAATTATGCATGTGTTACTAACCCGTGCACTATATAAAGTTAGAAACCCCGCCAAAATCCCCACTCTAAGCTTTGTACCAATACGGTTATATTGGACAGTCCTTGCTAAAACATTGATTCACTCGATGTAACTTAAATATATTTTTCATTTATAATACTGGATGCCTGGTAAGATTTACATTTATCTTGTAATTCATTTACTTGTTAAATATAGGTAATTATACTAGCAATCGTTTTAATATTAGGATCATTGTTTATCGTAAATGTTTAAATGTCTTTTAGTTTACGTCTTGTGTTTTATGTATGTCTATTGTCTTGTGTGCATGTTTGTGAGTATGTTTTCATATTTTTCTAGGTTTTTTTCCCTTCTATTGGAATAAAATAATTGTCTGAGACTGACCCAGTTTTGTGTTGTTTGTAACAAAACAGCGACCCTGCGACACGTAGATCCAAGCTTGTGTTGCAAACTGGAAATTACACACGCAATCTAATTTACAAAACCAAATCCGGAAATTGGGTGAAAGGTATGACCTGTCGGGTCATAAAAAAAATAATCGGGTTACGGATCGAAAAATCAAGTGTAACTCGACAAATTGGGTGAGCTGGCAACTGTGCCTAAATATTCGCATGTAAAACTTTGATCCCCTATTGTGTGGCGCCAACCTACCCCCGGGGGTCATGGTTTTAACAAACTTGAATCTGCACTATGTCATGAAGCTTTCATGTAAATCTCAGCTCTTCTTGCTCAATGGTTCTTGAGAAGAAGATTTTTAAATGACCCCACCCTTTTTTTGCATTTTTGTGATTATCTCCCCTTTGAAGGGGGCATGGCCCTTCATTTGAACAAACTTGAAAGCCCTTCACCCAAGGATGCTTTTTGCCAAGTTTGGTTGAAATTGGCCCTGTGGTTCTGGAGAAGACGTCAAAAATGTAAAAAGTTTACAGACAGACGGACAGACGATGGACAACAGGCGATTAGAAAAGCTCACTTGAGCTTTCAGCTCAGCTGAGCTAACATTTTTACAAAAATGTTTATACTTGAGAGTTTTATTTCTAGTGTACTAGGCTGTAGCGGGTTTAATTCAATCCAAACAAACAGGTTTGAAGAAATACTGTGAAAATACATGGTGACTTCTACTCACTTTTGCAAACTGCAGTATACTTGCACGGGTCTCAACTCTACCCAGTCCTGAAAACTATTAAAGTGAAGCAATCATTATCAATCACTTTATAACTACACTACAGTGTGGTTTTCTTTTTTCTATCATAATAAATATTGCAAGAGAAATTGTATAAACCCTTGCCAGTTCCATGTAAGAACTATGTATAGAAATGACAGGTCACTCCTTATCACTGACACATATAGTATATACTGTGGATTCTTTGTATAACATGGTGTAATATACAAGTAATCTTCCTCAAGTATCACCCTCTGTAGCTATCTCTGCTTTATATACAAATCTTATACATAATTTTACATGTTTTATTATTTGTACCATGCTTCTCAGGGCCCTTGAATGGCAATAAATCATCTGTATTTGTATATTAAATGAAAACTTAACTTGACATAAGTCTTCTCTTAGATAAATGTCAGACTTTTTTGATTTCATGAGAGAGGCATTTTTCAAATCACTGTACATATTAACAAAAACTAAGTGTAAAAGGATGCTGTTTTGAAAGTCTCCCAAACAAACACCAACTGAATCCTTATCCCATAAAGAAAATTACTTTAAGTCCACTTTTTGCAAAATAAACAGCATATTGTTTTTTAAATTTACACTCTCCTTGCAAAGTCCTGAAAGTTTATTCACCTGAGATCACTTAAAATGAAAGTAAACACTTTCAGCACAAGTGTAACTTGTGTACATAACAAAGAAGAAATGAGCTGAAGTGCACTTATAGTTAATGGAGACGTATTTTATGTACATATCAAGCATGTCACATCAACTGGAAATTATAAATTTCAAACACCTTTTATGAAGCTTTAAAAAGAGATAGTTTAACATGTACCTACATGGATTTTTTTATCATTTTGATCCCCTAGGACATGTAAATCTCTGGTCTGTTAAAAGCATTTTTAGAAACTGCTAAAAATAATTGCACAGGGATTCTCTTATGAATTATTCACCATCCTCAACTACTGCTACACACAAAATTTTGTTGAGATCTGACAACAATGAAAAATTTACATGTTTTCAGTGGCCATTTTGATAATTTTGAGATTATATTTTATGCATCCTCCTCCACTATCCATACATACCATTTTGTTGAGATCAGAAAACATTGAAAATTTGACTTACATGTGGTGGCCATTTTCAAAATTCTGAATTTACCACTTCATTCGATTTCCCCATCCTCAACCACCCTTACATACCAAAGTTTGTTTGAGATTGGACAACACCTAAAAACTGATGGGATAGGCAGGGGTTCCCCAATAAAACAAAAAATTCTAGAAATGCCCCAAAAGTATTTTCAGAACCCTCTAAAAAAAAATGGGAAGGAGTTCCCCTCTATGGCTCTAAAGCCGAATTTTATTCAAAACTTTTATTTGCCATCCTCAAATACCCATACATACAAAATGTTGTTGAGATTTGACAACATTGAAAAATTGACACATTTTCAGCAGCCATTTTGAAAATTTCAAGATTACTATTCTATTTGCCATCCTCAACTACACCTACAAACCAAATTTCATCGAAATAAGAAAATATTGAGAATTTGACACATTTTAGGCAGCCATTTTGAAAATGGGAGGTATTCTGAAATTTCAAGTTCATGGTTTTATTTGCCATCCTCAACTACCCCTACATACCAAATTTTGTTTCAGATTGGACAATACGGAAGCCGATAGGTGCCAGGGTATAGAATCAATATTTATTTAACTGGCGGCCGCCACTTATTAACTGGTAGCTGCCACTTAATTTATCTGGCAGCCGCCACTAAATTCATGTGGCAGCCACCACTTAATTTAACTAGCCACTGCCACTTATTATCTGGTGGCCGCTATATAAATTAACTGGCGGCTGCCACTTAATTTATCTGGCAGCCGCCACTAAATTTATGTGGCGGCCGCCACTTAATTTAACTGGCGGCCGCCACTTATTATCTGGCGGCAGCCACTTAATTTATGTGGTGGCCGCCAATTAATTTATCTGGCGGCCACCAGTTAATATTATATGGCGGCTGCCAGATAATAAGTGGCGGTCGCCAGTTAAATAAATATTAATTCTATACCCTGGTACCTATCGGCTTCTGTAGGACAACATTGAAAAATTGACACGTTTTTGGTGGTTATTTCAAAAACTTCAAATTTACTATGTTATTCGTCATAATCACAAACAAAATTTCGTTAAGATCGAAAAAATTTGAAAATTTGACCCATTTTTGGATTTATTCACCATCCTCAGGTACTCCTATTTATACAAATTTCATTGACAACAGACAATGAAATAGTTTAAGGCATTAAAATATGTGTTTTACAATTTTCCCCTTAGACTTCCATTGTTAAAATTTAAAACTCCATCCCCTTTGGAACTAGAATGCTTATCATCATCTAAGAACTTAAACCTACCATACCATAAAATATCAGTAAATTACACTTAACCATTTCTGAGATCCACTCCAGACAAGTTTAGCTGTGAGGAGGAAGGAGAAAAAATAAAAACTGAGCAAAAACAATAAGCCTCCAAACTTTGTGAGACTTACAATTACTCTCATATATTGAATAAGGATTCTACAGTATTGACTACAATATGCTTTAAACCAGAAATACAGAGTAATTAGAATATGTATGTGTATTTCCTTTACCTGTCCTGAGTGAACTATTACATCATCATCCATTACATTAGTGTATGTAAATCCCATTTTATCAGCTATGAATTTATCTTCTTCACTTATACAAGGAATGGCTACAGAAAAGACATAAAACACAGTAAATAAGAGAACCAACAAGCTGGGCATCTCCTCACAATAATGTACAGATGCACTCGTTTATCAGAAAATCAACAAGCTGGGCATCTCCTCACAATAATGTAAAGATACACTCATTTATCAGAAAATCAACACATCATTGGCAACATTATAACCTGCAAAGATATCAAATACATCCTTCCAATAGCCTTGACCCCTGACCATGAAAATCAAGAAAATTTGATAGCTCACCATGCAGAACAAGTATGCAAAGTTTGATCCCCCAAGTTCTACAGTTTCATCTGAATCCTGCTCTAAAATATCTTTACAAATTCACTGAATTCAATGCTTTCATCCTGAAAATCAACAGGGTTCGACAACTCGCCATAGCGAACAAGTGTGTAAACTTTCATGACCCAGTTCTATGGTTTTGTCCGAGTCCTTCTCACAAGGATTTTAAAAGGAATTCCCTTCAGTGACTTTGACCTTAGACCCCTGACCTTGAAAATCAATAGAATTTGATAACTAACTATAAGAAACATGTATGCAAAGTTTAATGACCCCCAGTTCTGCAGTCCATCCAAATCCAGCCCAAAAGGATTTTAAGGAATTCCCTTCCCTAACCTTATAAATCTATCAGTTTCAACAACTCACCACAGGGAATAAGTATGCAAAGTTTGCTCCTCCCGATGAATTTTTGAAAAATCTTATCCAGGTAATTAAATACATATCCACATACACTGGATCATTACTAAATTGAATATTCCCCCTCAATAACTAACATTTAAGACAATTTGTAAAATCAAAGTTAATCTTATAGACAAGTAATATTGTTCATTCTCTCTCTCTCTCTCTCCCATACCTAGGTGCTCATTGTCAGGTGTGTATGGTAAGTTTGGAACTCCTGGTGACACAATAATAGGGACTGACTTTCCAGTGAAAGGGTGCATAGCCTCCACTGACAGCAAAATCTCTACAAGAAATAGTTTACATGTACTACACATTCACTGTGCTTTATCATACACATCATGATGATGGAGAGAATTTATGTAAAGCACCCATGGGTAACTGATGATGTTTATACACAACAATGCTTTAAACTCTCAGATTTACAGTCCATGTCAAGAAAAAAACCAAATCATGAAAATTACCTTTTGTTTCATCTTTGTCATGTGGAAACTGAAAAACAAAGACATATGAACAAAGAACAGACAGAACAATGCAAAATTACAATTCAAAAAATGGAAACAGCATTTTTAATGCAGAGTTAAGTCCCTTACCTTATAGTATTTCTTCACATTCAGTCTGTGTTTGGTGGGTAAAGCTACATGAGACACTCCATATAAAGCCTCTGGAGTAGTTGTAAATACTGCAAGGGGGTCCTCCCACTCGACGCCATCGTGCTGCAAGTGAATCAATATCTTTACATTCACTGTGTGTATTTTAAATCCATTGTTTGTTATTTGCATCTATGAAGATACATTTTGTTTCAATCTAGTTAGATCTGGGTTTTTTTTTCATGTCTTCTGTCCGCGTGTGAATATACACATTCCACTAACTTTGCAACCTATTTCGTGGCATTGTTGAATTTGTTGGGAAATATGTTTTCTGGTTTATTTTTTACCTTTCACTTGAACTTCGAATGATAAATATTTCTACCTTTATTTGAACTTTGAATGATGAATGATGCTTATCTATATTACACGATGGTTTATTTTCTGAGTTTTGAGTTTGTCCTTTTTGGACTATTTCCCTTTTAAATACCATTGTTCAAATATGGAAATCATAACCACATATCTCGTTTAACAAACCAAAGGAAGCATTTCATTATCTGAAATTCTACCAGAAAGGCAGCCATGGTACATACAACATACATAAAATCAAACACACTTTTACCTGAAAAGCAGAGTTACACACAACCATCAATAAAACTCATAAAATTCATTTACCCAAAAAGTGAAATCATTACTGTAATTGATATTTTTTCCTAATATCTAACATTTCAAAGAATTCAATCTCTTGTTAAAATCTTGCCTTTTCTCACTGGCTACTTCAACACATGTAGATTCCTACCCTTAGTCTGAAGTCAATCCTGGTCCCAGTACACGTCCCTATCCACCGTTTCTGTAACTTTTTGACATCCTTCCATAAATTATCGTCAACTTCTGACAAACCATCTAACAGGGACTGTAACATTAAATCAATTTCTATCATTCCATTAAAACACAAAATGTAACCTTTAAAGTTTTCCTATAGAACCTCGTCATTAAATTTTTCAAGGTTTTCCTAAGACATCTTGAGTCATGTAACATTTCATGGCAGATAAATCTCCATTGATCAAACTTACCATAAGATTATCATACAAAGTTAAAACAGCCCTGCAAAGAGTTACAACCCCCTGTGACATAACATTAACATGAGAGTATTATATGCTCTCACACAAAGACATGCGTTAACTTTCATATTACGAAGTCTTCTCTCCTCCCACATCATTTTCTGAGGATGCAGATATCTGAAAGTTGATATTGTACTATTATCATGATTATTGACTTGTGTGCTTTACTTCTTGGTATATTTAGAAGCATGGCTCTTCTAACATTCACTTCAGTGTACATTAGAAAGGAGTTAGACAAACAAATCATGTACTCTCTATGTAATATTTCCTCAAAATTGACTAAGTTCAACAACCTGTAATTTTCTTAAAAATTTAAGAAAATCAAAATCCTTGCTTCATGCACATCTTCAGTACCCACTCTGTCAAATAAGAAAGTACCCACTTGAGAAAACTGTGGAATAATTAGATGGACAAATCATGTAAACCCCCCCCCCCCTCCCTCACATTGAATTTCAAATAAAGGGACAAAACTCCTGCAAGGGTGGTCTGAATGAATCAAAATTGCAACATGATCTAGAGTGACCCATAGAGATGCTACAAAGCAAGTCTCAGTTTGATATGCAACAGAGAAATGAAATTAGAAACAGAAAACCCCAAACAAACGGACAGGTGAACCGAATAATGTACAGACATTACTGTAGCATGAGATGTCCCATCCAAAGACAGGTGTCAAAAGAAAGCCAACATATGTCATTATACTTTCATTTAAAATACTCGAATCTGATTGGTGGAGAAGCATTTGAAAAAAACATATTGTTACCCTCTGAGAATAGAAAGCACGCGCTCCAGGGTGATAGTATCTAGTAATGGGTAACATTACTATACAACGGGTGATATTATAAAATTATCACATGCATCATATTTATTCGCATACAGTTCACCATAGATTGTTAGACAATGTCGTTTGAGCGTTTGTAATAAACCCAAATACCCGCATTGATATACAAAACATCGCATGATAGTGATTGATCAAATGTCATCAGACGTAAGTTTTTCTGCTTTGTTGTTTATATAACATTCACTATAATAAAACAAACATTACATGTAGTTCAGGTTAACATTGAAAATGTTCACCCCTTGAGAATGGTTTTCTCGGAATTTTTTTTAAAATTTTCAATGTTACCCTCAACTACATGTAATGTTTATAAAATGTAGCAATGATAGATTAACAACGACGAGGTTCAGATTTTATAGTAACCGAAAATATATATTTACAACATCCTTGGATGAGAATATCTATTGACATGTCTCTAAATTATTGTCTCAAAATTGCTGTCTCATTGTCAAATCAAAACAAACTCTCCAAAAGCACACAGCTTCATACAGACATCTGACTGTTGTTAAAATTGTACAACTAAACAATAAAATATTTATCTCTACCCCCAAAAGGAAGCACAGGTGTAAGGTTGAACCTGACCAATCAAACATATTAATTATCTACCTCAAAAAGAAGCACAGTTGTTGTGTCACCTTATATAAATATTGCATGTATTTGAGGGTAACATTGAAAATTTTCACCCCGAGAAAACCATTGTCAACCGAGGCGTAGCCGAGGTTGACAATGGTTTCTCGAGGGGTGAAAATTTCAATGTTACCCTCAAATACATGCAATATTTGTTTTATTATACTGAATGTTATGTAAACTGGGAAGCAGAAAAACTTACGTCTGTTGACATTTGATCAATCACTGTCGTGCGATATTTCGTATTTCGATGCGGGTACTTGAGTTTATTACAAACGCTCAAACGACGTCGTCTAGCAATCTACGGCGAACCGTACGCGCATAAATTTGACGCATGTGATAATTTTTTATAATATCACCCGTTGTCAAGTACTGTTACCCGTTGCTAGATACTATCACCCTGAGTCGCGTGTTTTCTGTTCTCAGAGGGTAACAATATGTTTTTTCAAGTGCTTCTCGACCAATCAGGTTCGAGTATTTTACATGAAAGTATAATAATAGTAAATATCTAATTAACATGTCCAGGCTAGCCTCAGCCATTTGCTGTTATCCAGGTAAGGTCCAAAAGGAAATGATTATATTATGCTTAATTGATGGCGTGTATACACTACTACCACTTCGAAATATCAAGAGTGAAAAACAATGAAATATGTTTTATGGGATCCAAAGATCAAGAACTTTGAGAGATCTGAAGTTCAAGAGATCGAGTGTAAATTTGCTTAGCTATAAAGAGAATTGGGACAGTGATATCACTTTCAGAGATAAAAAATTTCGAGAGATCAAAGTTCGAGCCATCCTTGAGTCACCTGTCCTTGGAAGTATATTGGTTTTGACACTGCAGAGAATGAGGCTACTATCATGTATAATTTGTTGATATCATTTATTGCTTTAATAACCTACTCCTATATAATGTATTGCAGATTAGAAAGATGAGACATCTGAAGGGGTGAAAAGTGAATGTAGCAGAAAATCTTATGTGTTTATAAATATTCCAATGAGTTGTATAACTCAAGGACAATGAAGAATTGAATTGAATTGAATGTACCTTTGTTTTTTATAAATGTATTAGATATGGATAACATTAGAAATGTAAAATTTTGTTTATGTGTATATTATACATGTAGGAAGATAGCTGTACTCATCATGAAGAGGTAGGGAGATAATTTATAGACTGTAATGGATATCTCCCTACTCACAATAATATACATGTTTATTATATGATTGAATAATTCCTAGCTCTCTAATTGGCTGAGATCCAACAATGTAGAAATCATACTACGTTATGTTTACCTGCACGTGACCTTCCAGGTGAACATAAGGATTTATTTTTCCACATCGGACCAAAAATAGACCTTCCAGGTGAACATAAGGAATTATTTTTCCACATAGGACCAAAAATAGACCTTCCAGGTGAACATAAGGAATTATTTTTTCCACATAGGACCAAAAATAGGTAGTTGAAACTTACAATTATCGCAATTCACCTTTGAATTAGAACGCTTTGGCCAATATAGTATTGCGTTGTGTGACCACACAATTGAATCTGTTTGTAATACAATTGCGAAATGCAACAGAAACTCTCATTGGTCCATATGTATAAGTCCGCCCAAATTCCCTTATACGGGAGTAGTCAGCATTTGAAAACATGACGGCCAGATGCTAGATGAAAAAAAAAAAGGAAGAAAAAAGAAAAAGTTGTATTCTTGTGTTGTTGTCTCATAACTTTAATATTAAAAAATTCCTAAGATATTTTCCTACTCTACTTGTGTCCAAACATACCTTCAAATATTTATTATAGCCCCAAAACTCGATCACAGCTTTTGATGATTTCGTTCGTAGACGTAGCCATGTTAGGTAGCCAGTCAATTCGAATCCCGGTTCATTTCCATACTCGCACAATAGCGTCTAGATGTGTACTAATACCCCACAAATATTTTAGCTAAATAGTTTAGATAATATACCACCCCAGTCCCATTAAATGATAATTATTCAAATAGCTAAACACACGGCAATGCGGCTTTCATTAGTCATGAGTGGCCGCGCCAGCCGGTCTCCATCTAATGGGCTTATGTAGCATTTTCGTTAATCAAGAGCTTATTTTACCTTTACAAAAACATTATTTTTTAATTTCTATTAATTATTCGTGTTGATAATAAATGAAGAGCGAATACATAACTTACAACCGATTTTATGAATAGATACCAATAGCAAGAGTTCAAATTGACCGGCTACCTAACATGGTTAAGTCAACAAACGAAATCATTTGAAGGTGCGAGTTTTCGGGTCGTGTGTGGCTTTAATGAAAATTTGAATGTAAGTCTGGACACAAGTATATAGTAGGAAAATATGTTAAGATGGAAAATATGTTAAGATTTTTTTATATTGAGTTTATGAGACAGCAACACAAGAATACACCGATTTCAGGCCTCGACCGTCCGCAGCTTTTTGTGACCCGTAAATCAAAGGTTTTTATAAGAGGTGGATCTTTTTCAGAGAGCTATGTACATTTCTTCATTCGCTCGAGAAAGTGGGCGGGCTGTAATCGGCCAATGAAAACTCTTGTTGTATTACATCAAACATGTCATTCAAATTGTTCAATCGTCTCATTCAATTGTGTCGTCACACAACGCAATACTATATCAGGTAAAGCGTTCTAATTCAAAGGTGAATTGCGATAAAGCAAAGAACAATCTTGAAGGGTTTTTTAATCATTTAATCATATAATAAAACAATTATTGCTGTTTTTGAGGTCAATACAATGACTTAGCCACCTTCGAAGTTCATTGTACACCTCAGGTGTCTAAATCATCGTATTGACCTCAAAAACAGCAATAATTGTATAATGTTATACTTTTTTCTATTCTTTGTATAATAACATGCAGATACTATAACTGCTACTATTTTGTTATATTTCAGCTTGCAATGTATACATTAAAGAGTTAGAATTTTATTGTAATATTAGTTTAAGAGATTCTAAGGATCTCCAACTTCACTCTCAAACTAAAATGACATACCAGTATACAGTATAATGACATACCGGTATACTGTATAATGGGTATTTTACTGAGTGATTATGACATGTACTGTATAATGGGTATTTTACTAAGTGATTATGACGTATACTATATACTGTATAATGGGTATTTTACTAAGTGATTATGACGTATACTGTATAATGGACAAATAGAAAATGTCTACCAAACAGAATGCTCTATAACTCTCTGTACTTAAATAGGACTATTATTCTTGTTATGTAACCACCTTTGCATATGCTGTAGTTTTGATGAACCACTGTCTGAGGTATATCTTTTGAACTTTGGCCCCTGACCTCCAGGAACGACCTTTTTCATCAATCTGTTCATTGGCCAAGACTGTCTCATCTACAGGGTCCCAGTTAACAATCTCCTAAAAATCCAGACATACAAGTCAGATTTAAAAAGTAGAAATAATGCAGTATAAATATCATGGTTTGAATATAGACTTAAAACCAGAGGTGCTGTTGTTTTAAATTTTTTTAAATAAAATATATCTTCCTTTCAATGCAATTTTGAATTCTATGACCATGAACCATTTTGTCAAGGTCAACAAGAGCAACGCCAACGTGGCATAATACGCCCGTAGATTTTGCTCAAGGAAAACATATTTTAGTGGGATTCATATTTTAGTGAAGTTAGCACTGTCCTCTGTGAGCTAATTCATTATTATGCTTGTAGAAATGGATATCAATTAATATATAAAGAGGGATAGCCTTAGAATGCGCTACTTCATAAATATGCTAACGGTTCGGTTTGTATCCTGCCCACAAGGCTTTCCTAATAAGTGATACTACGACCTTGATCTTTGACCTTGAAAAACAATAGGCACCTTCCTCTCATCATGATGATTAAATATACCAAGTTATAATATCCTGGAGCTTACGGTTCGGTTTGTATCCTGCCCACAAGGTTTTCCTAATAAGTGATACTATGACCTTGACCTTTGACCTTGAAAAACAATAGGCATCTTCCTCTCATCATGGTGATCAAATATACCAAGTTATAATATCCTGGAGCTTACGGTTCGGTTTGTATCCTGTCCACAAGGTTTTCCTAATAAGTGATACTACGACCTTGACCTTTGACCTTGAAAAACAATAGGCACCTTCCTCTCATCATGATGATCAAATATACCAAGTTATAATATCCTGGAGCTTACGGTTCGGTTTGTATCCTGCCCACAAGGTTTTCGTAATAAGTAATACTACAACCTTGACCGTTGACCTCTGACCTTGAAACACAATAGGCACCTTCCTCTCATCATGATGATCAAATATACCATGTTATAATATCCTGGAGCTTACGGTTTGGTGTATATCCTGCCCACAAGGTTTTCCTAAAAAGTGATGCTACGACCTTGACCTTTGACCTTGAAAAACAATAGGCATCTTCCTCTCATCATGGTGATCAAATATACCAAGTTATAATATCCTGGAGCTTACGGTTCGGTTTGTATCCTGCCCACAAGGTTTTCCTAATAAGTGATACTACGACCTTGACCTTTGACTTCTGACCTTGAAAAACAATAGGCATCTTCCTCTCATCATGGTGATCAAATGTACCAAGTTGTAAAGTCCTAGGGCTTATGGTTCAGTCTGTATCCTGCCCACAAGGTTCGGACAGACGGACAGACAGACGGACGGACAGACGGACGGACGACGCCATACCATAATACGTCCCGTCTTCGACGGGCGTATAAAAATTAGGAAACCTTGCACTTCTTCCAATGTTAAACTACTGACATGTATGTTCTAAGTTTAAAGCCCAAATGTAGAAGAGTTCTAAAGTTATGCCCAAGACTTTGAATAGTAAAGGTTAAGAAAAAAACTAACAAAAACAATACGTCTCCCCATGAGGGGGAAGACAATTATTCTTCATTAATCACATAAATACATGTATTAGGTAAAAATTGTGCATAGCGATTCAGTACTTGTGGATTTGAGGGTAAATTTTGATGTCAAAGATAAAGATTTATCAATACCGTATTTTGCCGAATATAATATGCACTTTTTTTAGAGAATATTTTTGTGCCAGAAAGGGGTACGTATTATATACCACAATAGGTTTTTGACCTTTTTTTCCAGATGAAACTCGGCGATTAAGTAGTGTAATATTTCACTCAAAGACCAAGGCCTTTTCAAGTTCACCTATTTATTAACTAGAAAATTCGACCTCAAGAAAATTACTACAGAAACGTAAAATTGCAGAAAATGTGATATGTATACTTACAATATCTAAATAATTCAATTATCATGAAACAAACAGCCAATCAAATTGCATTGGATCTGACTATTCATTACATCACATGCCACCATTATTGAAAGCATGTGTACACAATAATGCCTTGTCACGTGCTAAAATTGTTGGAAAATAATTTTGTCACTTGCTAAAAGTTGGTTTACTGTAAGTTTTATGAATAGGCCTAATTTTTAATGAAAAACTAATTTGAATCTTTGAAATAACTATTCTTGTGTAAAAGCGTGTGTTTTACGAAGCCATTGTTGTGTACACTGTGCTTTTGTTAGATACCCCCTCCGGGCACAGGGGCTCGTCACGAATTGACCCTCTCTATTCTATATTTAAAATATAGAACAGACGATGTCAAATTTTAATAAGACAAATATTTCGTGATGAGCCCCTGTGCTCCGGGTAAAGAAATACCTAACAAAATTTTTTTTCACACATTTTAATAGTCATCGTAGTTAACGAGGAGTTGATAATTTGCATCTTTGTACCTACCATGGTGTATTGATTACAGTAAAATAAGCGATAGTTTAATTGTTTAATTTTATTTTTATAACATCGGCTATTTGATTGATTTTAAGTTTCAACAAAGGAAATATCGAGTCAGTTAAGACTTTAATGCTGCAAAATCTCGTGCTTTGCTGAAATGAACAGGCTTGTCCGGGTTGATATTTCCCTGAAGATTCTCATTGAAGATTACCGCGATGTAGACCTCATCTCAAAAAGTTTGCAAATTATTGTGCGTTGTTTAGAATTCATTATTTCTGCAAAAATATTAAGTGAAAATTAACACTAAGTATAAAATAAAGATTACCGCTTGGTCAAAATTTTTGCTGCGTATTATACACCCGAAGTGCGTTTTTTCACCAACTATTAGGCTCAAAGTGGGGGGTGCGTATTAAACACCACTGCGTATTATATTCGGCAAAATATGGTAATTGTATAACAATAGTTAAAAACTTTTTTAATCATCAAAAACTTTCTTTATAGTAATAACCAATCTGTAAATTTTATATATCTCCACAGAAATAACCAGATAAAATATTCCAATCTTACCTCCCTCTGTTCTACCAGACCCTTTTCAAACATTTTAAGGAATATAAATTGTGTCCACTTGTAGTATTCAGGATCGCATGTGGCATATTCCTGTAGAAAAATCACATTTATAAACATCAAAATTGTTCAAATTGATAACAAGGCGCCTGAATTCAAACACACTATTGTTGAAATAGAATTTGACCTGAACAACTTACTGTGTTCCAATCAAAGCTAAAGCACATGTCATCCAGCTGTTTTCTCATGGCAGCAATATTTCTGAATGAGAAAATTGTCATAATCATTAAGATAACTCTGTCTTTACTGTATGTATTGATATTAAACAAATATATACTGTATGTGTAGGTATTTTAGTGCATTCAATATTTAGTTCAATTGTAAGTCAATCAGTACGGCAATAAAACAATATCTATGTAAGTCAATCAGTACGGCAATAAAATTACAATATCTATATCTGTTACTACACACGTATAAGTATCGGGATCAGCAGGCTTAGCCCCGCCCCCTATATTTTTTATGACTAAATAGAAAATCTACACACAAAAAATGGTGACACGTATATCTTATAACACCCTTTTTAAAAAAATCATATCTCCTTTTAAATTACTTCAATGATTAAAGAATCCCATTGATTAATCAAAGATATATTTTCACTATTTGTAAGTGACTATAAAAACATTAGGTATCAATGGATTTAGACATTGAGTTATTATACTATACAAGTGCGTATCCTGACTTTAATACTTTACCTTCTTGTCCAAACCTCAGGCAATTCCCCATGCTCAATGGCTGCATTTTCAGCTGGCAGACCAAATGCATCCCAGCCCATTGGATGGACAACCTTTGGATTTCAAATAAAAAGGTATTTTTCATAATACTGAATGCGTGAACACTTAAGATTCAAAATACAAAAACAATTCAAACAGTGATACACATGTGTACATGCAATTTGTCAAAATGTAAATGGTTTATACATTACATTTACATATCCAATGTTTTTGCCTTTGATATCATTACAAATTATAATGATGAATGTATTGTAGCTGTAAATAATGAATGTCTAATTTAATGACTGGGAATTAAAAAAAAATTTTAAAATACAATATAAATACATGTATACAGAAAATACATGAGGGTATGAACTGCAAGGCTTCACACTGGTGTACTTCTCACGAAGCACTAACACGTTTCATGAAGTATGCCAACGTGAAGCCTCACAATTCATACTCGTATTTTCATAATTGAAATTTACTTCTTAGATAAACAGGTTACACAACAACTAAAGCATTCAAGATTACCAGTCGCCTACAATGACACAGATCTTGATTACCGGTACCAGTCGCCTACAGTGACAGATCTTGAGATCTATCAGGTGCTTTCTGTCACTATAATAAATATTTCTAAAGTGACACAGATCTTGAGATCTATCAGGTGCTTTCTGTCACTACATGAAATATTTCTACAAAGTTTCACAAACATTTCGTGTGATTCAATGTGATGTAAGAAAGTTCTGACCACTGGGATTTATGTGAGAGTTTTACTCCATCTGGAAAAACAAGTCAGAAGATAGAATGACATCTCTTAATGTCGGTCATAATAACACACCTACTGTACAGTAAAACACACTTATAATGAACACACTCATAAGTGATATTTATTCCACTGTGAGAAGAAAATTAAAAAAATCAATATATGCACCCAGGGGTGCATGAGCAGAGTTGCATGGGATACATTGTACAGTCAGGATTGATGTGGCATATTTATAATTGTGAAGAACTAATTTCAGTTTTTAACTTTTCGAGTTACTGTCCAGAAACCATATTTGTCTGAAGTTTTCAATCTATTTTCGGTCACTGTGAGCTTGACCTTTGTTCTCCAAAATCAATAAGGGCCTTGCTTTGCTGGTATCCAACAATACATCAAAGTTTCATTTCATTCAAATTAAAATTTTTCGAGTTATCCTCCGGAAACCAAATTTTTTTTTGAATTTTAAATCTATTTTCGGTCACTGTGACCTTGATCTTTGACCTATTTTCTCCAAAATCAATAGGGGTCTTCCTTACCTGGTACATAACAATATCCTTAAGTATCATTTGATTCGGATTTAAACTTTCCGAGTTATCCGGAAACCAAATTTTTCTGAAAATTTCATTCTATTTTCGGTCACTGCGACCTTGACCTTTGACCATTTTTCTCCAAAATCAATAGGGGTCTTCCTTACCTGATACCCAACAATATATCAAAGTTTCATTTGATTAGATTGTAAACTTTTCGAGTTATCATCCGGAAACCAATTGTTGATGCCCAACCACTCGCATCACCAAACCAACAGCCGAGTTCAACTTCGTTGCAACTCGGCTAAAAAAAAAATTCTATATCATGAAAGTTTGGATATGAAGAACTTTTTTTCGCTGCTCAACTAATCTTTAGGCCTTTCAAGTGCTTAACAATCATTTTTATTTTTCCTTCCATGCTATAAATTTGATCTACTTCAGACATTGTCCATTGAAGTGATGAGAGTGGGTTATCATGTAACTTACATCTTTGCCATTTAAGCGATGAAAGCGGGCTATGACATCACTGATGCTGTACACCCTGACGTGTCCCATGTGAAGCTTGCCACTGGGGTAGGGAAACATGGATAACACATAGAACTTTTCCTGAGAAGCCTGGAAAAAAAATCAACAAAAACTTTCACAAGAGCCATGAAACATGATGTATGATTACAAAATTTAAAATCTCCTCACACATTGATAACTACAGAGAAGTAGGTATGGTTCCTGGTGTATTTCAGCCTAACATTAATGTAATGATAGAGATGTCAAAGAGTGGTTACTTGATGAAGATACACAGTACAAAGAGTTGAAATCCATGCATTTTCCTACAAAATACCCATTTACCATTTTATTATGATGTCATAAATATATTATTGGAACAAAATTGACAGAAAACAAGTCTTTTAATGGTAGTTTTTTGATAAGAATATATAAAGTACAGGGCCTGCTGAAAGGTGATTAAATCTCACAGTGGTTATTAAATCCTTATCATTTAATCCAGTGGTTAAATTCTGCTGTGTAAAAGCATTTCAACAAAATGGTTAGTTAACCTTGTGTTAACTGAGTTAATTGCTTGCTAATAACACCACACTTTTTACCTTTGAAGAGGATGAAAAATTAAGTGGACAACCATTTTTAACTACTGTGTTAAGACTTAATACAGGAACTGAAAGTGGATTAAGGTTAACACAACTTTAACAGAGAGTTAACACAAACTTGTTTTTGAAAAACAGTTAAGCATGTGGTTAATTTCACACACAAGATAAAACCAAGATAACATGCTAAAGTTTAATATATCTTGAAAAACTGGGCCCAGGTGTACAGCAAAAAGACAGCAAAACGATATTTACATAGTTTAAACTTGATAACTTAATCTATAACATATATCATTTTGGTGTTGCTCAATGTCTCCCTTCATCCTTTTCTAAAACAAACACGCTGAGATTTTTAATTTTCTTGCAATTTTTAAAAAAGTAATTATTTCAAATCTGGATGAATAATGATGTCATTAACATACAAATACATGCATGATAGTGTGATATTAATTGATGAAGTCTTGTACTCTCATGTATACCAGTCAAGCCATTCTGAATTTTACTCCCTCTCTAGGACCATATATGGCTTATTCTTTTTATCCCAATCTTGGACCAGATATGGGCACAATCATACGTTAACTGTTCTTTTATCAACAATATACAATGATTGTTTTTTTCCACAATTCTATGGAGCTTACTAATCAATATATGAAGAAAAAAATATGCATTACCAACAACGTTTTCATTGAGGTAAAAACTCAACATGTATGTATATATTACAGGTTACCTGGAGTTTGTATATTACAGGTTACCTGGAGTTTGTATACTACAGGTTACCTGAGGTTTGTATGTTACAGGTTACCTGAGGTTTGTATATATTATTACAGGTTACCTGAGGTTTGTATATTACAGGTTATCTGAGGTTTGTATATTACAGGTTACCTGAGGTTTGTATATTACAGGTTACCTGGAGTTTGTATATTACAGGTTACCTGAGGTTTGTATATTACAGATTACCTGAGGTTTGTATATTACAGGTTACCTGAGGTTTGTATATTACAGATTACCTGAGGTTTGTATATTACAGGTTACCTGAGGTTTGTATATAACAGGTTACATGAGGTTTGTATATATTATTACAGGTTACCTGAGGTTTTTATATATTATTACAGGTTACATGAGTTTTGTATATTACAGGTTACCTGATGTTTTTATATTACAGATTACCTGAGGTTTGTATATTACAGGTTACCTGAAGTTTGTATATTACAGATTACCTGAGGTTTGTATATTACAGGTTACCTGAGGTTTGTATATAACAGGTTACATGAGGTTTGTATATATTATTACAGGTTACCTGAGGTTTTTATATATTATTACAGATTACCTGAGTTTTGTATATTACAGGTTACCTGATGTTTTTATATTACAGATTACCTGAGGTTTGTGTATTACAGGTTACCTGAAGTTTGTATATTACAGATTACCTGAGGTTTGTATATTACAGATTACCTGAGGTTTGTATATTACAGGTTACCGGAGGTTTGTATATTACAGGTTACCTGAGATTTGTATGTTACAGGTTACATGAGGTTTGTATATTACAGGTTACCTGAGGTTTGTATATTACCGGTTACCTGAGGTTTGTATATTACAGGTTACCTGAGGTTTGTATATAACAGATTACACGAGGTTTGTATATATTATTACAGGTTACCTGAGGTTTGTATATTACAGGTTACCTGAGGTTTGTGTATTACAGGTTACCTGAGGTGTGTATATTATAGATTACCTGAGGTTTGTATATTACAGATTACCTGAGGTTTGTATATTACAGGTTACCTGAGGTTTGCATATTACAGGTTACCTGAGGTTTGTATGTTACAGGTTACCTGAGGTTTGTATGTTACAGGTTACCTGAGGTGTGTATATTACAGGTTACCTGAGGTTTGTATATTACAGGTTACCTGAGATTTGTATGTTACAGGTTACATGAGGTTTGTATATTACAGATTACACGAGGTTTGTATATATTATTACAGGTTACCTGAGGTTTGTATATTACAGATTACCTGAGGTTTGTGTATTACAGATTACCCAAGGTTTGTATATTACAGGTTACCTGAGGTTTGTATATTACAGGTTACCTGAGGTTTGTATATTACAGGTTACCTGAGGTTTGTATGTTACAGGTTACCTGAGGTTTGTATATTACAGGTTACCTAAGGTTTGTATATTACAGGCTACCGGAGGTTTGTGTATTACAGGTTACCTGAGGTTTGTATATAACAGGTTACATGAGGTTTGTATATATTATTACAGGTTACCTGAGGTTTGTATATTACAGGTTACTTGAGGTTTGTATGTTACAGGTTACCTGAGGTTTGTATATTACAGGTTACCGGAGGTTTGTATATTACAGGTTACCTGAGGTTTGTATATTACAGGTTACCTGAGGTTTGTATATTACAGGTTACTTGAGGTTTGTATGTTACAGGTTACCTGAGGTTTGTATATTACAGGTTACCGGAGGTTTGTATATTACAGGTTACCTGAAGTTTGTATATTACAGGTTACCTGAGGTTTGTTGAGGCATCTTTCACTGTTCCTTGTCTGCAGCAGTGGTATCCAATGTTTTTCAACTTCAGATCTCACCTCTGGTGAAAATTCTTTGGCATCCTACAAAACACCAGTCATATCACAGCAGGGTTTTATTTTTCAAAATCAAAACAATTCATAATTTTCTTATATCATTACAAAAAACATTCAGATTTGAAGTATGAATAAGAACATAGATTGAATGTGTCTTTTGATTATCAATTCAAGACAAATCCTATGGAAAAAAATGTGTGTAAATGTATGTACTGGTAGCTGGGTTTTAACTATTTGTAAATATGGTTTGGGGGTGGATTTTTACATAATGTTTATAATATTTGCACATACATACATATATGATGATCCCATGTGCATGTACATAAGTGTATTGCTTGTTCATTGCTACTTTTGATATCATTGGCATGTGTATGTAAGCGATTATCTATATTGCATACCTTGTGTAGTAACCGTATTTATGGTATTCGGTAAAGCTACAGTCTAAGACAGATGTATTGATGTAAATTATATTGATAACTTAAAGTGAAATTAAGTATTACGATTGTAAATCATGCAACTTACTTCTACTATCACATGTTGAAAGTTAGCCACCTACCATCTTGCTTATGAAGGAATGCATCACATGATATTTTGTCTATAGATACACCACCTTGTAGTGAACATTGAACAAGTAGCATTGTCCGATTGTTTAGATATTTGAAATTTGTATTTCTACTTCATTTGTTTTATATGATGTAGTTCATTTGCAACATAAGTGATCAGACTACCTTGATCTTGTGATGGCGGAATGCACAATTTATGTATTGTTGTTCTGTATTCCTACATATAGGATTGTGGTTGTCCGTTTTATTATAAAGAATTATTTTGACTTATGTTTCTATGCAATTATATCAACTTTGATTATAATTCATAGTATGGGAATAAAACACTTTGACATTATGTGCTTTTCTATACCTAAAGTTTTGTACTTAAAGTGCGGAGATGCTCTAGAAAGGACAATTATTCATTGGTTGTTTCGCAGTCACATGACCATTTTTAGAAAGTATATAAAGCAGGAAGTTTGCCAGTTTCATCATCCTAATCTGTATCAATTACATTGTTCATTTCATTCGAACCCTCCCCCTGAATTCTCTAGTCAGGTGCTCAACCAACTGAGCTATCTGGCCATCGGCGATCAAACCCGGCTGACCGCTACATTCCTCCCTCCTTATATGTCTTCGCCCTCAAAGACACAACCCAGATTCTGCCCTTGACAGTACTTTCACCTGCAAGTCCAGGGGTGGTCAACGGCATCAAATGAAACAGGAAGGGAAAAATGCAACGGACCAGACCGGGATTCAAACCCGGGCCCCCTGAATCCCTAGTCAGGTGCTCTACAAACTGAGCTATCTGGCCATCAGCAATTGAACCCGGCTGACCGCTACATTATCATACAAACAGCAATTAACATTAGCTATATACAGTATAATTTGTCCAAACCGGCCTCTGATACATAGTCCCTAACATTTCTTTAACAAATCCTTTATTAATAATTCCGTGTACTCCGGATACTGCGTATTCTGTATATCGGCCGACTTACAGTCCCAACTGCTATTAATTAACTTTAATTATCCTGTGTAAACCGACCCCTTGATGATACACCACCCTAATTGTTACGGTCAATTGTATTCGGTGTACACGAGGTCCCAACTGCTCGTAATTAGCTCTAATTATCGCATTTAAACCAGCCACCCCATGATGACCAACCTGTCGGTATTCGGTCGATCACATGCGGTGTACACAAAGGGTGTCTCAAGGGGAGCCTCAGGTAAGTAAAAGAGTGCAACTGGCGATGAGTCGCGATCAGTTTAAAATAAAACCTGATTTTTGGGGGGTGCACTTTTCAATTATGACAGCACCACGCACGAGGTAATGGCGTCCTCCCCTTAACGACAGAGACAAGAACTGACATTAAAAGACAAAGTTCAATTAATCGATGAATTGATACATTCTTGGAATGAAACAAAATCGGCAACAATCCCGTTATGTTTTCCAAAAGCAGGGTTCCCCTCGTGGACTTCTCGGAGCTCTCCGGCGAGTCAGACAGTGATGATATGCACTTAGTAAACACAACTCGCCATGTCCGGTCGATCACTCGGCATTACATCAGTTTCCGTTTCACAAATTGAGACAGTTGAAAGCGATACATTTACAACGAAAGCTGGGAAAGACCAATTTTAGATGAACACAACACAAACTTGACGAACGTACAGAATGTAGCACTTGATAACGGCGATGATGTAGACGAAATCGACAATTTACCAACAAAAAAGTGCGCGAATAATTCCCAGATTTTAAACTGTTTAATAAAAATTGATTTTTTTTTCAAATGAGCACGACAATAAAACACTGACATTTATATTTTTACATTTTGAATTCTTTTGTGATATAATAAAACGTTAGCAATCATTACACACGTATGCATAGATAGTGAATACAAGGGAAGTAACTCTCACTCTTGTCAACATTCTGCACTCCGGACTCTGTGTAAACCGGCCAATTTCTTTGGAACCACACATAGCCGGTTTAGACAGATTATACTGTACTACCTATTTACCAACTTGTACAGATGTTGGTGCTAGGGGGTCACTTTGTGGGAGGAAACCAGATTACCTGTACAAAACCCACGTGTCCAAGCGGGCGACCACCATACCCTCTCACATACAGCCACTGCCGATCACAGGGATCAAACTCGGGTCGCAGTGGTGAGAAGCAGTTGCGTTAGCCTCTACGCTACCCTAACACCCGGTTGAATTATGGTTCAAAATAAATAATTCCTCTTTACATGTACATAACTTCATGCTTATATATTAAAAGGGAAGGCAACCCAAAAAATGTTTACATGATGAATGATAGGATTAATTGTATGATAAATATATGTCATATTATTCTGTTGATATACGGCCTAGATAAGCTTCAGTACTAATTTGAAAACGTTAAAAATTGAAATTCCCGCCATCTATAGAGGCTGATATGATATGGAACTCTTTTGTATTCAAGACCACAAAAATCAATAATTTTGATGTCACACTGTCTGTTTCGGTTTTGATTAGATTCTAAGATCATCATACTAATATGTTTACGGTGTTACCGTTGAGACGAGCGAAGATCCATTACATCTTACAATCAATCTGATTAATCTTACAATACGACTTTAGGTGATTCATTTAACGCGGGAAATATAACGCGGTTGATGTAAACAGTGCATTGTGACGTCATATTAGCTGCGATTTGTTTTTCTTTCAAATCAAGCAATTATCCACAACAAAATGTACGAAGGTATGGGAAAGCTTGTCTGGAATTTAAAATCATATGTGGTACTTTCCAAACTATTTATTTGTTTTATCTACGGGGTTGTCAATGAAGTATTCCGCAGTGACGGCGACATTTTTTCGGAAGCATTATGGGTAGTCCCCATCATTTTTCAGCTGATGAAGAGCAAATCACGTGACTCCATTGCGTAATCATTGGAGCGAGCTTGTCGCGTCGCTTCGCTCGCTATTAGATTGTGCATGTGGTAGATTTTACAAATAAATAGGTTGATGCCTTCCTACCTAGCTGTTAATTGCACTAATGCGAAGGGGAGATGTGAAAAAAGTGTTTTTGAAATTCCTGACCCAACCAAGTAATCTGAAAAGAAAAGACTATGTAAGCTGTGGATCCATCATTTGCATAATGACAAGTTGAGATTCGACACATTTGTATGAAGAAACGTGTACCGTCTGCCTGGTTTGCTACTCTAATGAACGTTTTCTTTTCTTAATTTCCTCTTACAAAAGCACGGGCTCAAATCTATACAGCTCCAAACTTAACTGTTCGTGACTTGTCATGTTTACAGTGCTATTGATGAAATAAACCGGAACCGACGGTGTGAGGTTATAAAATAAACTTCAATGGCCGCTTTCTTAGCGGCGGGTAATTTCAAATATATGATAAATTAATATTGATTTAATTGTTAAGCAAGGATTTTTGTTGTTAAAGACTGTCATTTACGATATCAGTAAGTAATAGAGGGCGAAGCCCTCTCACGGCCCGAAGGGCCGTGAGAGCGGAGCTCTCCCTATAGGTAACACGTATATACATGTTTAAAAGGAAAATATAGGAATATAATGAAAAATTAAACCATACCTATGGAACTTGAAAAGTTTGGTACCAATGGCGTCGATTCGAATATTAGCGCGTGGACATGTATTCCTCCATTTTGAATCTTGTCTATCCTAGTTCACGTCGTTCTGAGATGTTACATAAAATCCGTAAAAACCTGTAAATTTTATTTTCTTAATCATATATAATCACTCCACGATTAACGCCATGTTTTTTGTTGTGGTTCAAACGCTATGTTTGTAAATTTGCTAAATAACCACGCTGAATATGACGTCACAATGTACTGTTTACATCGACTGCGTTATATTTCCCGCGTTCAATATATAGGCGGATCAAATGTCCAAAATTACGATGCTTTGATACAGCTCTGTCCTCGTGCTAACTTCAGGTTATATTTGTCCTGTTTTGGATATAGATACTAATGCCAAAAACTTTTTTGCTTCGTCCTCAAACACGGTCACGCCGTAAAACATATTAAGGTATTCCACCCCTAATGGACAATATTGAGAAATTAACCAAGCCTAATATTTTCTTGAAGAGTATCATTTTGGCCATTTATTCCCAAATTTTCAACAATTTTTACGGTTTATTTCTTTAGTTATGCACATTTTAAGTAACCCACCCCCAATTCAACACCAAATATCATGATATGATCAAAACCAACTCAATTATTTTTTTGTCTTCAATGATCATCAAAAATAAATAATTCAGGAAAACATCATTGTTGTCAATTATTACAATAATAACAACATTTTTCTTCTATCACCTTTAATATTATTTAACCAGGTTAAAACATAAGATCTTACTTGACAATTATTATGAGATTGACACACACGTGCCAAAGGAAACATGAATTTTGGCATCATATTTATTTTGGCACCATGATAATTCTTTTACAGCAAAAATCTTCAAAGAGTATAAAATTAAAAAAGCAAAGTTTAAAATATTTTTACCGTTCATATTTTTAATAACAAGGAATTTAAAAGCTCGATGACATGATTTCAAAAGTCGAATTTTCACAACTTTCATCGTTTTAAAGTTTTCAATGCTCTCTTGGACAAAAACAACTTCTGAAAACAATTACATTATTCACAGATAAATGCAGAAGTGTTAACAAGAAAGAAAAAAATTCCCATTTCTCACATCTTATTAAATGTATGTTACCATGGTTACGAGGACAACTATGTACATTTTGAACATTACATATTTTCAAATATTAGATCAGCATATCCTTGTAATATCAACACAGAATTAGGTACATATCAATATATACCTTAGGAAAACATTTATCTATGTACAAATATATGTATAGGAGCCACTGAGGTAAAAGAAATTAAAAAACGTATCAAATATGTTGACAGATATACATGTAAATGCAAATACATGTATATTCTAGCACATGTAATAATAATTGAAAAGAATTAATTCTTTACAAAATAATCTACCAATTTAGGTACAACACTTTCAAGGGTTCTTTTTACATTTGTCACTCGTGGTTGTCCTTCGGAATTTGGCGCAATAAATGTACTTCTAAGTCCATCTTCTCCATCACGCTGAAAAATTTTTCTAAGATGGGTAAGCTGTAGGCCAGAACCAGCAACATTTTCTGCAGTACACATCTTCATAACTCCATGGCTAATTAGAGGATTCAGGGTAGGCAGATTTTTTGATTTTTCCTCCCTGAATAGAAAGGCACTTTGGACAGCACGTGGGGGGAAACTGTACTGCAGAAGCTCTTGTGTTGAAAGCGCCACATGCTCAATCAATTTTCCTAAAGCTCTGACGTCACCAATTGCATTATGAGCATCATAACTTGTGTTCAAAAGTGAATTCACTAAATCTTCTTGTTTGTATGTTTTTCTACCTGGATATATTTTCCTAAATACTGCAAGCGAGTCTATAAACCCACATACATTGTCAAAGAACTCGCCAGTTTTACCAATATCCATAACAGTTTTCAGGAGTACAGGAAAGTCAAAACGTCTGCCATTATGAGAAATCAATACTGCATTTGGAAATGATTTTATCCATTTGATGAAACCATCAAATGCTCCATGTATATCTAAAGCCTCCACAGGTCTACCATTGACTGTCATACAGTTGGACCCATTCATAGCTATGCCAGTGACTTGTTGTGAAGAGCTAGATATAGGCAAACTAGGAATCACATACACAGAAAAGGATGCTCCAGAGTGTAGTTCATGGGCCGCCATTTGTGTAATGTGGGGTACAACTCGTCCACGAACTAATTAAAAAGAAAATCAAATAATTATTGAAAAATAGAAATACAATGTAGCATATGTTTGTACAGGTAATACAGAAATTATAACATACATGTATCTTACTGAGGTCAGTAGTTTCTAAGTCAAATGTTACAAAGGATGCAGTATTTCCCTCACTCATATGAATGGGTTTAAAAATGCCCCGTGGTACAGCCTCTGGTAAACTTTCAATGTCCGTATCAGCATCATGTCCGATACCTTTTCACAATATTGGAAATAAAGGTATTGGAAATAAATAAATCTTTCAATATATTGAAATCATATTACTGGTAATAAAGTAGATTCAGTATTAGGGAACTTACCTGATTGGTATGATATTCCTTCGAGTACTTCAGATGCGCTCTGAACAACAGCTCGTTCTTGCTTTAGAATCATACGCCTACGCTTTGTGGATGGCAGCTGTGACTTCTCTTGCATGGCCTTCCTCTTCTTTGCCATCTTTGTGGCATACTGCTCAGTATGTGTACCAGGAGATAGCCCAGCAGTTGTGTTCACCTATTGAATGTAACTTAGACATTAAAAAACTAGAAATAAACTTTTTTGGGCTGAAATATTGCACATAATTATTGATATTTATTCATTATATAATAACAGAAAAAAAGGATAATAAGTAAAACTTACCTATTTAAAAGTATAAAATCAAAAAAAATTATATTAAAAAACATTGTAATCGAAATAAACAAACTGTAAACAAACCCAAACATAAGACAACTCAGAAACTAACACACAATAAACAACTGAATGAACCTGTGAGATGTAATGTCGTCCTTCATTTATAAAAGCTGCAGTGGCATGTACTCTGAAATCTAGCGATTCCGAATTACCATAATGAAGAGATTTAGGTGCTCTAAGAGTCACTTCTCTATTGGCATGTTCACACTGCTGGCTTGAGCCAAGGTCTGCAAATTGCTCAGCATTAGCAATAATTGGCTGGAACAGACTCTCTAGTCTTGAACGAAGCACATTATCTTTCAAGGCAGCCTTATATGGAAGACTTCTGTGAACATAGGTTTCACTCTGATTACGTTTGAAGCCACAAAATCTACCTTTACATAATGAGTGGTCTCCAAACTGATGAGGAATAAGGGCTTTCAAGTTTTCTTGTAATTTCTCCTTATCTCCAGCATTTTTGGCAAAGATATATTTGAGGCACTTCTGTATATGTAAAATTACAGTCTTACTGAGTTTTATACCTTTTTCTGCATGCAGTGTATATAAACTTTTCCCAATATTTTTCAGAATATGGTTCTTATCAAACTTCTTCTTTAAAGAGATGTTGAGGTCTTTCTTAATACGAGCTATAAGAGTGTTGTCACCATCCCCTTCTATACACTCTATAGGTGTTCCCTGGGCTGCGAGTTCTTTGACACCAATCAATCCACCAGTGCTCTCCATGAGTTTGGCGCTACCTACATGGTTGCGCACGCACCTATGTTTTCTTACAGGTAGTCCTGGTCTATTTCTTTGCCACCATTTACAAACCCCACAGGTTCTATGATTTACAACAGACTTAACAACTTTCTTACCATATTCAGATCTACTCATGAAGAATGTATGAGCTGATAAAATAATTAAAGAAATTATGCTAACACATATATTTAAGCAGTATAAATTTATAGTCGTGTTTCAGATCATATAAGTCGCTATACTCACAAGTAAGACTATCAAAGCCTCGTTTCTGCCATGCCGTATCCACAGCAACGGTCATGCCTGATCTTGCTTTGCATGGAAACTGCAATGCTCTTTTTGTGCTATTAGACAATTTGGATGCCTTCCTCCTTGTCAAGCTCTTCATTTTATGCAGATAAGAAGGGTGCTTTAGTGGTGGAAAATTGCTGCGAAGATAATTTGAAACAAATTAAAAAAAGCTTTGATTACAGTAAATTTTATGGCACTTTCTAACATTACATACTAGTTAAACATGTTCAGCATTAAAAAAAAATCACCCTTCATTAGGCAAATCTTCCCATTCATCATCATCAGCACCTGTTGAGTAACCTTTGTTTTGGTCTGCAGCATGATCTTTAGTCACTTCATCGCACACAGTAGAAAATACTTGTCTGTAATTTAACGTTATGTTTCAATCATTATAAAAATAAAACAGTAAACAAATCAAAGAAAATAAATAAATAATTTGATATGGTTTTATGTATTTCTATGAACCTGATTGATGGAGACGCATCAGGAAGTGGGCAAACACCAAGGTCTTCCACTACTGGGCCCATAGTTGCTAATGCTTTTTCCGACTCCTCTTTGGCAGCATCTCTGCGTAAAAACTTTCAAAATATACACACGAAAAAAAACAATAAACATAAAATTGTGAAATTTTTGCAAGAAATCAGTTTATTGTTTAATAAGGAACACAAAATATTATGCTTACTGCATTTCCATCCTGAATGCTTCAATTGCTGCATTCTGCGTAGATTTTCTGGCCACTTCCTCAACAACTTCACCAGCACGCCTCTCCATACTTTTCAGATTTTTACCACTAATAGGGGGTATATTAAGAGTCGACAACATATTGTTGACTTTGTCAGGGCCGCCTATGCTGTCTATCATAGCTGTAAAAGTCATTTACATGTTTATTAATATAGCATAAACAAAATGAATATTATGTAGGCCAACATAATTCGCGCTTTTGACTTAATATACTATATTTAAGAAACTCTATCATATTATATGTATGAGAACCACTTACCTGTACCTAGCTTTGTATTCACAGAAAAACAAGGCATTCCGTATTTTTTCACACGGTATGTTTTCCCGTATGCCACCTTGTTCACATGTCGACAATCAACATTGGAACACACCACATACAAATATCCGCCAAGACCTTTCTTCAGTTCTCCAACTATTGTGTCATATGTTAACGGGACTGGGCCTAAGAAACACTTTTTACAATATTTCAATTCGGACAACAGAGAGTCTAGTTCGATGATCCGCCGACCTTTTTTCCAACTGTCCCTACTTGCGTTTTGCGGGATTTCTACAGCATCTCCACACTCCGTGCCGTTACATACGTGTCCTACTGAATAATTATGATCAATTATTATCCTCGGCCTTTTCTTTTTCCTTGAGGGTGGCAGCGATTTTGTAAATCTACCCTTACTGTCACGACCTTGCATGGAGGCCGCCATTTTTTTCCTTATCCTTATCATACGGGCATCTGACGGGGGTTCCCCGAAATACGAAGTTACACGAGGTTACACGAAAATTGCCGATATCATTAGGGGTGGAATACCTTAATTATAACAATAACACAGAGATAAACCTTAAATTTAATGGCGTCGATTCGAATATTAGCGCGTGGACATGTATTCCTCCATTTTGAATCTCATCTACCCTAGTTCACGTCGTTCTGAGATGTTATACATAAAATCCGTAAAAGCATGTAAATCTTATTTTCTTAATCATATATAATCACTCCACCATTAACGCCATGTTTTTTGTTGTGGTTCAAACGCTTTGTTTGTAATTTGCTAAATAACGACGCTGCATATGACGTCACAATATACTGTTTACATCAATTGCGTTATATTTCCCGCGTTTAATATATAGGTGGATCAAATGTCCAAAAATTAGGATGCTTTGATACAGCTCCGTCCGCGTGCTAACTTCGGGTTGTTTTTGTCCTGTTTTGGATATAGATACTAATGTCAAAACTTTTTTGCTTCGCCCTCAAACACGGTCACGCCGTAAAACATATTACTTTATTCATAAAAGCAACAATGTGGTTAGGGTTGCCTTTTCCTTTAAGCATGCTGTTACACACAACCCCAGGTTAGTACACATATGCATTGTGTACATGTTAGCCAAATATTCTTGATCGAATTAAAAGTCATTATGTAATCAAATAATGTAAAGAACAATTCTGACATCCTTCATAGGCCTGTTTGTGATATAAGATGGCGAACCAGCTTGTACACAGAAATATCTTATTGGATTCAAGGAGATTCGATGAAATAATTTAATTGATTAGTTACCCATTTCCCTGTTTTGCTGTAGATTAATCGACAACTTTTCAAAAAATCATTACGCTTCCATTGACGCAGCATTGACCAGGTGAAATGTTTGTTCATGTGGACACTGGACATGTTCTGTCGTAGGCAACAGACACCACTTACAGACTTCTTTTTAATTTACATGCCGTAAATATAAGGAAAACGGGTCGGAAACAGCGAGAGCACGCTAAATCTTAAAGGCAAAGGGATGACCACGATATATCCGTGAAATTGTCAACTGTCTAAACTGCTCATATGGATGCATAAATGGTAAACAACTGAACAAATACTCCTCCCTAAACCAAGTTTCGATATCGCTTTTATAATTATATAAGCAATATTTCATTGTCCATTTTCCATTGTCCAAATTTCATATTGTTTGTTTTTGTTTACATCCTCATTCTGAGCAACCACTATAGTCTGTTTCAAAATAGCGAGAGGAGGGTCTTTAAATCTCACCAGTATTTCAGTTCTCTCTGTCTCTTTTAAAGGTTGAGAAATGTTGTTTTGAACGTTGAATGTAGTGTAACGGAGAGAGAATCCGTAGGTTTCGATAATGACTCGGTATTGAAAGTTGTAATAGAACAAGAAATCCCTCACTCCTCTGAGTAAAAATAAATAAAAATTATCAGATTTTCCTCGGTGACTTCATTTTCTTCGTAGCTTGTAATGGACATTTTTAAACGCTCTTTTCAATGAAGAAAAATTCAAAAGACAACCCCTCATAATTTTTTTTAAGCCCATGGGAATGTAATTCGAAATACACCATATACGACAATCGGCCTGTCAATGCTTAAAAACCACCACCTACTTGTTGACTACCACTGTCTACTTGTTGACTACCACTGTCTACTTGTTGACTATCACTGTCTACTTGTTGACTATCAATGTCTACTTGTTGACTACCACTGTCTACTTGTTGACTATCACTGTCTACTTGTTGACTACCACTGTCTACTTGTTGACTATAACTGTCTACTTGTTGACTATAACTGTCTACTTGTTGACTATCACTGTCTACTTGTAGACTATCACTGTCTACTTATTGACTACCACTGTCTACTTGTTGACTGTCACTGCCTACCTGTTGACTACCACTGTCTACTTGTTGACTACCACTGTCTACTTGTTGACTACCACTGTCTACTTGTTGACTACCACTGTCTACTTGTTGACTATCACTGTCTACTTGTTGACTACCAATGTGTACTTGTTGACTATCACTGTCTACTTCCTTAATGTCACCGTCTACTTGTTGACTGTCACTGTCTACTTATTGACTACCACTGTCTACTTGTTGACTATAACTGTCTACTTGTTGACTACCACTGTCTACTTGTTGAATGTCACTGTCTACTTGTTGACTATAACTGTCTACTTGTTGACTACCACTGTCTACTTGTTGACTATAACTGTCTACTTGTTGACTACCACTGTCTACTTGTTGACTACCACTGTCTACTTGTTGACTGTCACTGTCTACTTATTGACTACCACTGTCTACTTGTTGACTACCACTGTCTACTTGTTGACTACCACTGTCTACTTGTTGACTGTCACTGTCTACTTATTGACTACCACTGTCTACTTGTTGACTATAACTGTCTACTTGTTGACTACCACTGTCTACTTGTTGACTGTCACTGTCTACTTATTGACTACCACTGTCTACTTGTTGACTATAACTGTCTACTTGTTGACTACCACTGTCTACTTGTTGAATGTCACTGTCTACTTGTTGACTATAACTGTTTACTTGTTGACTACCACTGTTTACTTGTTGACTACCACTGTCTACTTGTTGACTACCACTGCCTACTTGTTGACTATCACTGTCTACTTGTTGACTACCACTGTCTACTTGTTGACTACCACTGTCTACTTGTTGACTATCACTGTCTACTTGTTGACTATCAATGTCTACTTGTTGACTACCACTGTCTACTTGTTGACTATCACTGTCTACTTGTTGACTACCACTGTCTACTTGTTGACTACCACTGTCTACTTGTTGACTATAACTGTCTACTTGTTGACTGTCACTGTCTACTTGTTGACTATCACTGTCTACTTGTTGACTACCACTGTCTACTCGCTGCCTACCGTTGTCTACTTGTTGACTACCATTGTCTATGTGTTGACTGTTACTAACTACTGATAACTGACTTCATTGCTTCTGCGCAGACGGAGTGGATACAGGTTTTTGAAGGGATAAGGACGAAGTAGTTTTAGGTCTCATTATGCTACGTTCTTTTTTTAATGTGCCTTTTGGATTCAGGACATACCCTGATCTAGAGAGAAGGGAAATGAGGCGTTGAAATTCCAAAGAATATGGTCAGATCGATTTATATTTTCCTTTCAAATCAATCTAGCATTATAAATACACCTCTTAATGTGTTTGTGTTTAAATACAGTTTAATAATTACTAGAATATGAAAATTTGCAATGATGATAAATAAATATATATATAAAAATCCGAAAAATTTAAGCAGGCTTTATCAGTTGTTCATCAGTGTTCCGAAACGTCGCCGGCCGCTAAGGTTTGGGGATATTCACAACAAAAACGCTAAGAATAAATCAATACGGGGCTGTGCTGCGTTATACAAATATACAATTGCATTGAACATTATTACCCCCCCCCCCCCCAATCCCCACCCCCACCCCACCCCCTCAAAATCTGCATCCACATCTTGTATTGTTATTTCAGTTGAACATCCAGGTGACGCGGTGGCAGTTAACTAGTACAGGTATGAGAAACAATGGGCAATGACAGGAAGCAGCGACAGGAAGCAGCGGCAAGAAGCAGTGGTAGGAAGCAGTGGCAAGAAAAAGTGGCAGAAAGCAGTGGCAGGAAGCAGCGGCAGAAAGCAGTGACAGGAAGCAGTGGCAGGAAACAGTGGCAGGAAGCAGCCCCAGGAAACAGTGGCAGGAAGTTAAACTTAACTAACTTTTACAGTGCAACTGAGTCCTGATCATATATATGTTTCTTGATTTTAGTCGAAAGATTTAAAAAATATTAACAAATTTCGTTTTTAATTTCCATAAACATTGTACTAGAAAATTAGTATTTTCAAAGATAGATGTTATTAGATATTCATATCATGCATCAAATCACCATTTTAATAATTCCGGGAGGGGGAACTCTACACAAAAATCATATAATCTATCTCTGTCTCTCTGTCTGTCTCTGTCTGTCTGTCTGTCTCTCTCTCTCTCTCTCTCTCTCTCTCTCTCTCTCTCTCTGTCTCTCTCTGTGTGTGTGTGTGTGTGTGTGTGTGTGTGTGTGTATTCAGAATATGTAAAGAGTGGCATTGCGGCTTTTCTGAAACAAACTATACGAATTTACCTGTGTGACGTCACGTTACATTTGGCTGAATCGTCGGATACTGGCAGTCAAAAAACCAGGTGTCTGTGTGCAGTCAGGAGCGAGTGATGTGATTTCTTGATTAATTGCAACTTGGGATTCTGAGATGGATTAGATATTCGTGTTGGGAGCGTGATTCTGTCTAACAGCAGACAACATGCCGGACGAATCGTATGTATCTTAAACTATCTTTTAAAAACGACCACAACACCGATCAAAAATATTCGATCAAAATATGTACTAATTAGATCATTGTCATGCAGAAATTATTATTATTGTTATAATTTTGAGTAGGAAGAAATTTGCAAGTAAAGGTGTTGTATCTATATATTTATTTAATCAACAATCAGTTTTCACTAAAATACATTTCAGTAATAGTCTCTATATATATATATATATATATATATATATATATATATAAGTTGTGTAATCTGGTGGATGGCAGACACACAAACTAAGTTTTGATCTAGTTGAATTCAACACCAAGCTAGAGCAGAATATGATATAATATACAGCCCTCAGAAAATGTGCTATACTTTGACTTCCATAGACATTTGAATTTTTATTATGGTTTTTTAATGTGTCAAGATCACCAGTTCTCTTGAAAAGTTTGAAGGAACAGTAACTATAAACTAGTGCAAAGAATTAAGAAATTAATCTTATCGAACTTCATTCAGTAAAATATTTAAAAATGTCTGAAATATGATGAAAAATGTATTACACTTCAGTTAAAACATTTATCATGAGATATGATTATTCCATTTAATTTCGATAAATTTCACGGTTGTGTATAGTACCTATTAGTAAATACATTAGATCTAGATATAAGCTGGAGTCTGATTTGTGTTGTTACCCTGGCTGCATACATACATTATTATTCATTCATTAGAAAAATAACTCTCAAATTATAAACAATACACATTCTTATTCGATTTATAAATCTATTGTTTAGCACTCAGTTGAAATGAAATGTCATGGACTAATTGCTTTTTTCTATTTTGTTTACAGGGTTAAGGTAGCGGTAAGGGTCCGTCCCTTTAACCAAAGGTACAGAAAAATTAAAATATATTTATAAAACTCATGAACTTTTGTAATTGGATTACAGTTAGAATGCAGATATCGTCTAATAGCATGTATTGCATATGTATCAAATACACATCACAAAATAATTTGCTATGAGAAGAATTTTTTTCAACAATTTAGGCTATTACATTCTTCTGCTGATTTTTAGGGAGAAGGACAGACAGGCAAAACTGATAATTAAGATGCAAGGACAAATGACAACCATTAAAAATCCGGAGACACCAAGTGAGTGTGATTAACGTATCTCTGACTATCGAAATTCTAAACCTTGATCAAAGTATAGTCGAGTTAATGTAGATCGTTTTAAAATATGTTCTTTGAGGCATGGATAATTCATGCATCTAAAATTTTTATACAAAAAATCATTTGAGATTAATCCTATTTTGATTATAAGAAATGCTGTAAAATCATGAATTTATGAGGGGTTATTTTTGTTATATTTGTAATATATGGTGATAATCACAAATTTAAATCTTCCACAGACAAGAGAGACTGAATTGTAATAAAGAATATGAAAGCTCTTCAGATCCTCACCTAGATGGATATTTCCCCATCACACTGTTAAGATATAACCTCACAAACATAAATGTTTCTACAGGATGTGCTACCACGGAGCTAGAATGATAGGATGTACTGAATGTTGCTTATAGATGATTATGCCCCCTTGGTTTGCACCTGCATGTTGGTTGGTCGGTATGTTGGTCAGTTGGTAGACCAAGTGTTGTCCACTCAATATCTTTTAAAAAAGAACACTTTGCTTGACAGACATCAATCTTATTTATAACTAAAGTTTTCCCTATAATAGAATACTTTAGATGACCCCTATTGATTTTAAGGTCATGTGGTCAAAGGTCAAGGGTAATCTATTCTGGACAAAAACAAATATTGTCCACACAATATTTTGAGAACCTTTTAACACATCGAACTTAATATACTGGATAAACCTAAGATATTAACATAGGCATTTAGAATCGAGAATCATGGGTCTTTCTGATGAAAGATGAAGATAACGAACAGTGATCAATCTCATAACTTTGATATGACCCTAAAAGTGGAGGTCCCGAGTTGCGGCAGGCGTTGATACATTAAAGAAACCTCACTGCTACAGTCCTGAATGCTAAGCATGGGTCTAAATTTGTGGTACTTCACCTACAGCTGGTGGCGTATTCAATATGAGTGAAGAATTCCCGACGGGACATAAAACAATCAATCAATATACTTAAGGAATATAGATTACCTCTATTGATTTTGGGGTCAAAAGGTCCAAGGTCAAGCTACTCTGAACATAAGAAAACATTGTCCGCTCACTATCTAATGAACCCTCTAATGACATACATCAAACTTGGTACACTGGTATCCCCTAAACAGTAGATGACCCCCATTGGTTTTCAAGTCACAAGGTCAAAGATCATGACCCAGATGACTGGTTATTTGGAAATGTCTGTTTCATAACTAGAGAGATCAAACTTAGTATTGTGGTTGCCCCGGCCTGTCTAGTAGATAACCCGTATTTTCACTATCATTACAGACATTCTAAATGTGAAGTTGATCCATTTCAATATTGCCACACAGGAGGTTCATTTGAGTTTATTAAAGAAGATTCACCTAGCTACAAACAGTGTCATGAGACTTCCAAGATTAGACCCCAATTCATAACACTAAGAGTATCATGAATTTATCAACAGCAAATCCCATGTTATAGATATGTAATTTTGTTCTTGTTTGGAATTTTTGCTCAGGATATTGCATGAATTTAAAAACTCGACAGATTATATCTATCAATATTAGGGAAAAATGCCATTACCAGGAACTGATCCACATCTGTTACACAGAAATAATTTTAAAAAGAAGAATCTGAAATATGGTGCAAGGTTGAGAAAACCGTAAATAGTTTTCATTTAGAAACATTAATCTCTTAGTTATAAGCTTATTTGATAAACACAGAACAAGTAAAATTTCCTCCTCTGGGAATATCTAGAAAACTTTTTTAAGGGGCAGATCAATTATACATGATGAAGTATAGGTAAATAGTAGAGAGTGTCATTGTATCTAAGGTACACAAATGACAATGACTTAGAGTGTGGTGTCTAATGGAAGATCCTCATTTCATATTCATCGTTCCCAATGATGATGTCTTAAAGGGGAGAAAGTTCCTGCAATGATTTTCCATGATCGACAAACAATTTCAGTATGTTGTACCTCCAGCAAGCATTAATGAATTCAATAGCCAGATTCACCAACCTGTCAATAATTATAACATCATGCAGTTAGGTGGAGTTGTCTTGGGATGGCATGCTATTTTAGGAGGACTTTGATCATGGAAATTGTCAAATTAATGAAATTATAGGGGGAATAGAAATAGCTGCAAATTTATTCATAATTGATTTTCTGTCACACTTTAAAATAGTTTAAGGGTGAGAGAGGCATGTATTTATCCTTGATATCCTATAATTTTCCTCTGGAATTAAAAAGGTTTATTCAAGGATCTGAGGAGGAAAACCAATATTTGAGATGAATTTTAAAACTCATTCTTTTATAAGTACCCCAAGTTAACTTTCTAATACACAGATTATTTGAGGTACATGATATAAACTTAATTTATGGCTCTGTTTGCTTAAAGGTGAATTTTGAAAGTCAAGAATGAATTTGTTAATCATATTTGCTTGAATTAACTACAAAGCATTTTAAAGTTTCATTATTGGGCATATCTTGTATGTCAATGTCCGAACTTGTAGCCAACAGCAAGATGTGATACATTTGAGATTGTCATATTGATATTGTACATTCAACAGACATACAATACAATGAACATACAACAGAAATACGTTAATTATATAATACATGTTTATAATGGGCATACAACAGAAATACATTGCAAAATGGTATTGCATGACACTCTCTTGTAGTTTTGTTTGTTTTCATAGATCCAATATTGAACAAGTCGGGCTTAAAATATTGATTACCCCGCTCGGCATAATAAATTCATAATGTACAGTCTGTGTACCGATTCTGGTAATACTAAATCAATACTGTTCGATTTTTCAAAGTGTTGTGTATTCAAAATGGGAAGTACATAGTTTTATTGATGTTCTCATTTTCATGGATTAAAATTTTTTAGTTTTTGGATTTTTTCTCCTAAATTTCCATGATTGAACTTTCAATACTTAGAATCAAAATCTGCTATTATGAATTATGATGAACCATAATCTTCATTAGAATAATAAATTAACTCATACAACCCGAATAGTTACTTTAGAGATCGCAATAATCCATGTCATATCTTAATCTACCTAATCGAGACACCCCAACTTGACCTGAGTGTGTGTAGCTAGGGGTTATGAATTTGGCATCCAATTCATTTCTGAGATTAACATTTAATGTGCTCTGATTTACAACAATAGAAAAAGTTGTTAAAGATTGATATCAGATTCTGCTTTCGCATTGATTCTGTACAGAATTATTTAAGAATTTCAATGAGATGAAATTTTCTTTTAAGAGAAATGTTAAAATAACAATCTTTAGTGCTTATAGATTTAAGACCATCAATGAGTTAAGCCCTCTTTCAATGAGAGTTATTTTCATATGTACAAAAATTCATACATGAATAAGCTGATGCATGCTTTGATGTATAAAACTTTATTGTTTCTTGCACTAGTGTAATTAATCATTATTGATTGAATTTTTTTTTTTGTAGATGAAGAACCAAAAAGCTTTTCATTCGATTATTCATATTGGTAAGGCAATTCTAACTTATATTTTCCTTTGTCCTATATAGAAGAGTAAAAAGTGACCAAAATGCTCAAGTGAGTCGATCTTCTGGCTCACAAATCTGGCTTCACACTGTCCCTATCCGATGAAAAGACCATCTCTTCTTGTATTCCTTATATATCAAGTAGTTTATATTCATTTCTCAACATTCTAGGATGTTAGATTTGGCATAAAACCTCTTCCATGTCTGCAGCAGCCTTCCATTGATTCTTTCACAAATTGCGAAATTTTTGATAACGCACCATTGAACACATCCAATATTTTCCATATTTACAGACTGTTATAAGTTCATACATACCCATGGGTTCACCAAGTTACATGTATATGAAAGCAACAAAAGAAAATTGGGGATTTACATGTTGTGTGGAGATACTTTCAAAACAGAGCAATTATTAACACAGAGAGACATGGAGATTAAATAGCAAAACTGGTTGGAGTACACCCCACTTATATTTAAGATAGAAATTAAGTGACATTGTTCCATTTAAATGTCAAAGATAATACAATAGCAAAAATACCAGTACAGATGAACAGTTCAGTGAATGTTAATCAAAAAATTAAATCCCATGCATATATTTTCATTTAACCATGACCAAATGTGCAGGCCACATGATATTGAAAATGGCCAAGTGTGGTTTAATTAGACGCAAATCCCCCTTAAATATTGAATTCTCAAATGTATAGTAAGAAATGTGTTGTGTACAGAATAAAAGCAAATCACAGGGCTGATTTTTAGCTCTCCTGAGTCGAAGGCTCAAGTGAGCTTCTCTGATCAAAATTTGTCATTGTTGTTAACTTTTCACATTTTTGACTTTTTAGCTCACCTGAGCTGAAAGCTCAAGTGAGCTTTTCTGATCACCCGTATTCCGGCGTCCGTCCGTCTGTCCGTCTGTAAACTTTTCACATTTTCAACTTCTTCTCAACAACCACTGGGCCAATTTCAACCAAAGTTGGCACAAAACATCCTTAGGTAAAGGGAATTCTAAATTGTTAAAATGAAGGGCCAGGCCACCTTCCAAGGGGAGATAATCAAGAAAACGTAAAAATAGGGTAGGGTCATTAAAAAATCTTCTTCTCAAGAACCACTGGGCCAGAAAAGATGAAATTTATATGAAAGCTTCCTTATATAGTACAGATTTTAAATTGTTAAAATCATGGCCCCCGGGGGGCGGATGGGGCCACAATAGGGGATCAAAGTTTTACATACAAATATATAGGGAAAATCTTTAAAAATCTTCTTCTCAAGAACCACTAAGCCAGAAAAGCTGAGATTTATATGAAAGCTTCCTTATGTAATGCAGATTCTAAATTGTTAAAATCATGGCCCCCGGGGGTCGGATGGGGCCACAATAGGGGATCAAAGTTTTACATACAAATATATAGGGAAAATCTTTAAAAATCTTCTTCTCAAGAACCACTGAGCCAGAAAAGCTGAGATTTATATGAAAGCTTCCTTATATAATGCAGATTCTAAATTGTTAAAATCATGGCCCCCAGGGGTCGGATGGGGCCACAATAGGGGATCAAAGTTTTACATACAAATATATAGGGAAAATCTTTAAAAATCTTCTTCTCAAGAACCACTGAGCCAGAAAAGCTGAGATTTATATGAAAGCTTTCTGATATAGTGCAGATTCTAAATTGTTAAAATCATGGCCCCCTGGGGTCGGATGGGGCCACAATAGGGGGTCAAAGTTTTACATACAAATATATAGGAAAAATCTTCTTCCCAAGAACCACTGAGCCAGAAAAGCTGATGTTTATATGAAATCTTCCTGATATAGTACAGATTCTAAATTGTTAAAATCATGGCCCCCGGGGGTCGGATGGGGCCACAATAGGGGATCAAATTTTACATACAAATATATAGGGAAAATCTTTAAAAATCTTCTTCTCAAGAACCACTGAGCCAGAAAAGCTGAGATTTATATGAAAGTTTCCTGATATAGTACAGATTCTAAATTATTAAAATCATGGACCCCGGGGATTGGATGGGGCCTCAAGGGGGGCATCAAAGTTTTACATACAAATTTATAGGAAAAATCTTTTAAAATCTTCTTCTCAAGAACCACTGAGCCAGAAAAGCTGAGGTTTATATGAAAGCTTCCTGATATAGTGCAGATTATAAATTGTTAAGATCATGGCCCCCGGGGGTCGGATGGGGCCACAATAGGGGGTCAAAGTTTTACATACAAATATATAGGAAAAATCTTTAAAAATCTTCTTCCAAGAACCACTAAGCCAGAAAAGCTGAGATTTATATGAAAGCTCTCTGATATAGTGCAGATTCAGGTTTGTTAAAATCATGCCCCCCTGGGGTAGGATGGGGCCACAATAGGGGATCAAAGTTTTACATACAAATATATAGGGAAAATCTTTAAAAATCTTCTTCTCAAGAACCATTGGGCCAAAGAAGTTGACATTTACATGAAAGCTTTCTGACATAGTGTAGATTCAAGTTTGCAAAAACCATGGCCTCCAGGGGAAGGTTTGGGGCCATAATAGGGACTACGGTTTTACATGCAAATAGATATGGAAAATCTTCTGATATGGACCAAGGTGACTCAGGTGAGTGATGTGGCCCATGGGCCTCTTGTTTTTCAAGAACCACCAGACCAATATGTAAGATTAGAGATGGGTCATTCAATGATACAGGTGAAAATGAGGAACCCTCATTCCCTTCAATTGATATGTATATTTTCTTTGCATTCATAATGTAAAATGGATATCAATTTATTCAGAATGAATGTGAGAAATGGATAACTTTTATGTGATAATGCAAACCTAATTTAGATTATATTCTAAAAACTTTTAAAAAGTTGCATAGATTGAACCTTTAATTTTTGCTTCTATTTATACCTGTACGAAAGGTTTTAATCAATCTAAGCAAAGGAAACATTCTGCAAAAGTAAATGAAAGGCGAAGAAAATGAACAGCAATCATTCTCATAATCAAAACAAAACAGAGAGTTGGGCAAACACGGACCCCTGGACACACCAGAGGTGGGATCAGGTGCCTAGAATGGAAACAAGCTTTTGCCTTTCATTTAAAATAAATTGTCAACAAAAAGCATCACAGAGATTTATTACGTGTCCAATTTGTAATGATCGTTATTAATTAGTTTTTCTGAGAGCAAATGAATGGAATGCAGGCCGAGTTGTCCCCAGTCATCAATTAAATGCGTACACATCTTTCTGTGATGTCAACACATTACTACACAGTTCCAAGAATGACAGTGATAGTGGAGGAAAGGCACTTCATGTGTCCAGTTGTAACCAGCGTTACAGTTAACTATCAATGGTTAAGATTTTATGAAGTTTACATGATACACTTTGAATTCATTTATGCAGAATGATTTTATCACCTAATGGAGCATTAATAGAGGCAAGATTTGGTTGATTTGTGTTCGATCTCTCATTGCTTGCATATCTTATCTTTGAGACACAAGGTCATGTTTGCTGGTTACATGTAGATATTGTATGCATGTTACGGTGTCCTAGTACTTCTGAGTGTGTTGGAACTTCTATGATGATGATTACCAATCTACCTAATTAAACTCGTCTATAATTTGGAGGTCAATATTAAGTACCCCTGTTTACTTTTTGAGTATCTGATACAAAAAAATTACATGTGGAATTCATACAGAATTGGCCACCATGTTACATACGTGCATGTTATCCACTGTTACCGCTGTAGCACATCAGTATTTAGGGACTTCTCCTTTGGTCAATTAACATCTCTGTATCAGTAACTACATCTGTAACATCATTTTTGTTGTTACTTTTGAGAGTGCATGAATACTTTTACAATTTAGCAATTTTGGTGGCCATCTCAAGATTTCCTCTGTACAGTTTAATATTACACTTTCCTATTAAAGTGTATGTATACATAAACAAACTTACACATTTATATTTCTACACAGAAATCTGATACATCTGCAGTTTCATTTACAAAATTTGTTGTGAACATTCAATTTAATTACATATGTATACTGCAGTAATATAAAGCATGAATGGAGATCCAACATTTGTTCATTGTACTTGCATGATAACAATTTTGCATTTTTCTTTTTAAAAATTGGGGTTACCTATCTCGTAGGTCACATGATGGTTTCCAAGAAAAGAGCGATGGCATTTTAGAACCTGCAGGCGGGTCTAATTATGCGAGTCAGAGACGAGTATTTGAGGATTTAGGACAAGGTGTTTTGGACAATGCATTTGAAGGTAACTGCTTTTCTATTGATAATTTCTCTTCTACATGTGCCTTCAAAAGAGGTTGGATATACTGATATTAGGATGGTCACACAAGATTCAATACTAATGCATATATGACTGACTCAGACTAGTAAAAAACTCGGTATGGTCTAGTTTATTTTGTGTCAAGGTATAAGCCTGACTGTCGTGTCAAAATATCACGTTTATAACTATAAAATTAAAGTATATATAATTGAAATTTCTAAGATAACAGTCACGTTTACAGTAACTCTTTAACCTACAATACTTACAATGTATATAAGTGTTTTGCTTTTGTTTTCAATAAATTTCAATGGTCTACTCAGAGTTGTAATTAAATTGCTCTCTTATGGCATATTGCAAGGTTTCTTACCCAAGGATGGGGCCAAACTTGGTCCATATTATGTATGTGTAAAACATTTAAAAACATCTTCTTTAGTGCTATTGATGCTAAATTTAAACTAAATAGATATTTAGACAGAGCAGGTACTGTAGTCCTTTACCAAAGTTGTGAATTTGATGATCCCAGAAGTAGGGGTTTTAGTATCAGGGTGGGGCCAAAATGGATACTAAATTGAAACTAAATAGATATTTAGAAGGAGTAGGTAGTCCTTTACCAAAATATTCCAGGGAATAAGGGTTTTGGTTCAAGGTTTGGGTCAAATTATTACAGTGATTATTGTCTTCATCATTTGAAAGACTTCTTTAAGTTTGATGACACAGTGTAAAAATGCATATTTAGGGAAAGTAGAAATTAAGAATATACCAAAATTATGAATCTTGCAACTGGGTTTTGACTCGATCTAGGATGGGTCCAAATCAGTCATATTGTGTTAAAATTGCATATTTGATATTATGTAAATAAAGTCTTTCATCAGTTTAAGCACTTTCAGGGGCATTTAAGTTTTTTAAAAGAACAGTCATATTGTTTTATAAAGTTGCTGAATATTAGAATTTAGCTTAGATATGCAGAACAGGAACATTTTTCTAGATCAAGGACTAGTGATACTTTAAACTAATACTCAGGTGACCGATATGGCCTGTGGGCCTTTTGTCATGAAATGTGTTTCAAAATTCAGTTGAATTCATTGAATCTCCATTTGCATTGTCTTTCAATCTATTGTGCAAATACCATGTGAGTGTAGGTCCTAGAAAAGAACTGACTGTTAACACCACCTTTATATTTTGGCAATCAAATTCAAGTTTTATTGATTTCAATTGTTTTAAAATGGGCCCCGAGTATGAAGAAATAGACTGGTTATTTTACAGTTTTAAAGATAATAGAAAGCATGATTCTTTTTGCTTTCATCCCTCCCATGTGACCTGACTTTGTACCTGGGTACCTTAATTGTTCATAAACAATGTGTCCAATTCTTTTTATAGTTTTTGTTTATTCTGTTCGCATTAACATATTGAGAGGTTTCATTGTTCAGGATTTCTTTCCCTAAATTCCTATACATTAATTTAAAAAAAATCTATGCTTTGATATATCTTAAATGTGATATTTTATCATTTCCCACAATTTTTTGCATTGGTTTATTCTAGTATATTTTGTGGTATATTTGAAAAAATAGTTATTACCCTGTGAAATGCCGTAGGGATGAGGATTGTCATTAGGTATGTCTCTCCATCAGTCCATTGACCTGTTCATCTGTTTATCAACCTGTTCATCTGTCCATTGACTTGTTCATCTGTCCATTGACCTGTTCATCTGTTTATCAACCTGTTCATCTGTCCATTGACTTGTTCATCTGTCCGTTGACCTGTTCATCTGTTCATTGACATGTTCATTTGTCCATCAATCTGTTCATCTATCCATAGACCTGTTCATCTATCCATAGACCTGTTCATCTGTCTATTGAACTGTTCATTTGCCCATTGACTTGTTCATCAGTCCATTGACCTGGTTATCTGTCCATTGGCTTGTCCACCCATCCAAAAGTTTGTCAGACTGTGTTGTTTCATTTTTCGCACTTTTGTTATTTTCTAAAGTGTTGCTAAGGGTAGCTTTTGAATGAAACAAGTTTAAGTTGACTTCGATGTTCATTACAGTTGACATATTTTTATTCATCCATCTTTAGATGGAACATATCATGGTACATTGATGTCTGTACGTTTGTTCAGGGTTTTCTGTTTCTACTTTCATGTCTGTCATATATGAAGCTGAAACATGCTATGTAGCTTTTTTGTGGGTTACTCTAGATTATTTTGCATTTTGATCCATTTTGACCACCCTTGCATAAGTTTTGACCCTTTATTTGATGTTTTATGGAGGGTACATGATGTGTCCCTCTAACTTCTACCACAGTTTTCAAGTGAGGACCTTCCTATTTTACAGAGTGCTTTTATGGATATTGAAGATGTGCATGTGGCAAAGATTTTGATTTTCTTCCAATTTTGAAAAAAATTATAGGTTTTTAAACATAGTCACTTTGGAGAAAATATTGCAAAGTGAGTATTGGGACATGGTTTAATTACCACCTAAGTCCTTTTCAAGCTAAGGCCTAATTGTTAATATCTTGAAAATCTGTGTATTGCAAGGAATTTGATTCTCAACAATTTCTTAAGTTTCTTTGATGTTTGAAAAAATTATATGTTGTTGAACTTACTAGTAGTCAATTTGGGGAAATATCTTGTCTGTTTACCTGTCACAGTTTTTAAGCTATATGTAGGACCTTACATGTATATGCATACGATGCAAAAAGAAAGTATGTCGCAGCTTATTATGATGACTGATACTATCTTCATATCTTGCGTATTTATTTTCTGTAATTGAGAGACCATGGACTAGGGGTCTTGTGTTGCTTTATCAATGCGTGTACAATTGAGGGCCTACAAGGGACTTGTGTTGCTTTAGAGAAACCTCAACACGTGTACAATTGTCTCAGGGCCTACAAAGGACTTAATATATTGCTTTAGAGAAACCTCAACACATGTACAATTGAGCACCTACAAGGGACTTCATATGTTTTTTTAAAGAGACATCAACTCATGTACAATTGAGGGCCTACAAGGGACTTTTATAAAAGTTGCTTTTGAGGAACCTCAACACATGTACAATTGAGGAACCATTAGAAACTTGTGTTGCTGTATTACTGGAGTAATTCATGCAAAATTGAGGGGCCAGTAGGAGACTAATTTTACTTTATTTTAGAATATGTACACAGTTGAGGGGGACTTGTGTTGCTTTATCAATACATATTATACTTAGTGGTACCAAACTGTGCAGAAGGTAGTTTCTGCTATTAATGCTGTCATTTATTGCTTTTAAGTTGAAGGAACAGATGAATCAGAAATAAAATGAGCATTCAAATAGAATTAGTTTTTGACATATTCTTGTTGAAACTGATCACTATCAAAGAATTGTTTTAGCTACAGTTATACATGTATCAATAAAATATCAAGGAACTCAGGTGAATAATTCATCAAGATGTTTTAAGAGAATCTAGTTTCAATCCAGTCATTGCAAACAATGATATTCTTTTTCAATCCTTTATCAAAGTTTTATGTTCATATTATGGCTTAATTGGAATGTAAAATCAATAGAGTTATGGTCGAGAAACAAAATCCATCCTGGTGTTCATTTTATTAATTTTTGATAAATGCAAAGAGAGAAAAATAGACTTTTGTACCTTTTCAGTTTTTATCAACATGACATTTGACTACAGAGAACAGAAAACCATGGAAAATATATAAATATTTTGGAGGCTTTCAATGCAAAATAAATGGGTTCATATTATATATTATTGATTTTAAGATGAATTAATATGAAAATCCAGCATATGGAACAAGTGAATCAATTGCATGTCATAATCAGCTAACATCATTCAATTCAAACATGTTGATAAACATTTGCATCTTACAATATTTTGTGACAAAATCTGTTTTCATGGTAAAATATCCCACCCATGGGTTTAGCTGCATGTCAATTAAGCAAACTCAATTTACTAGAGTACATGAAACAATGGAATGCATGAATGCCTTTGTTAGCATATCTGATGTGAAACTGAAAATAAATCTGTAATAACAATTCAATACCGAGGAATTTTAAAATGAAAAAAACTTTTTTATACAACCCCAAAGCAGGTACAAACTTGTTTGATTGTTTTCTGATTAACTCTGAGATAATTGGGACCCATAAACAAGGAAGTTTCTTGTTTTTGTAACACCCTACATGGATTAAAATCATCATTGCTGATATCTGTCTCGACTTGCTTAAATTTTCATCAAAGTCACCCTGTGAAATTAGTAGTTTTACCACTTAAAAGTTCACCAAACTTCAAACTGTCATTGAAAACATTGTTAGAAATTTATAAATTGCCCATTATGTTAACTATATTTATTGGAGGCAATAAATGTGAGGTAGGTCAACATGTAGGTGGTACTCATTGTGGTGTGAAATGACTTTCTGGACCTGTATAGTATGAGCAATGACAAGTAGTAATCCTGTAGTCTCAGAAAGTTTCAAAAATATATATCACACTTCTGAAAATTGTCATGGATTAAGTCTAGAGGATAAGTGTAATGGGTTATGGTGTTAGGAGTTGAATTTTTTTTAAATTAGGGTTCTACCATATGGCTAGCTGTTACCCATATGTAATCACTCTGTCAGCATTTTAATAATAATAATAATAATAATAAGACCTTTATTTAACCAGGATTACATATTTAGCGATAACGCTAGTTTTCAATATGGTCCTGCATATAACATACATACAGACAGATATTAGTAAAATAAACACAGATTAAAAGAAGTAGAATACATATAAACTTAAGAAATAATTATGAATGTAAGATAAATAGAATACAAAATGAAGCTTAAAAAGTATGGTGATAATCTCTAAGATAATTTCTCTTAAAACACGCAACACTCGTTGAGTTTCTTATGTTTTGACTCAAGGCATTCCACACTGTGCTCCCTGAAATGCTGAAAGATCTTCTATAATATTCTGTTTTTGCCCTGGGTATATACAAAATATTTGAATAAGAATTTCTAGTTTGCCTCTGACTGACTTCTGATACATATTTAAAAACATTTAAATAATCTGGCATTAAACCATGTAAAACTTTATACACTAAAATGACTTTTCTATAGACAAAGTAATCTGATAGAGGCAACCAGTTAAGTTCTGTAAACATGACATTAGATGGTGTTTCAAAATTTCTGATGTTAAGAATTACCCTTGCAGCTCGTTTTTGCAATATAAAAAGCTTATTCACATTTTCAGCATTTCTTGGATTGCTCCATATAGTACAACAATATGTAAAATGTGGAAAAATCATAGTATTAAAAATCTTCAGCAGCGCATCGTTTGACATAAAATATCTTATTCTTCTTAAAATGCCAATTCTCTTGGAAATCTTGTTCATAAGTGATTCTATATGACTTTTCCAGGACAAAGTTTCATCAATAATAATACCAAGTAATTTTGACTCCTGAACACATTCTATGACATGGTTATTTATCACTAAATTTAATTTTCGATACTTTGATAATTTTTGTGCCGATCCAATAAGCATACATTGAGTTTTAGACAGGTTTAAGCTTAATTTATTTTCCTTAATCCACATTATACTGCGCTGAAGATCTTCATACATCATACAAATTTTCTGTGGCATACTATAACTTAGTTAGCTTGGCAAGATTTTCATAAATTTTATGCCAAATACTTGGACTAGGCAGAGGAAGACTCTTTTATTGCAGGACCTTTTTAGCTGAATTGCAACAAAGTTGAACTCGGCTATTGGTTTGGTGATGCGGGCGGGTGGGCGGGCTGTTGGGCGTCAACAATTGGTTTTCGGATAATAACTCGAAAAGTTTACAATCTAATCAAATGAAACTTTGATATATTGTTGGGTACCAGGTAAGAAAGACCCCTATTAATTTTGGAGAAAAATGGTCAAAGGTCAAGGTCACAGTGACCGAAAATAGAATGAAAATTTCAGAAAAATTTGGTTTCCGGATGATAACTCAGAAAGTTTAAATTCGAATCAAATGATACTTAAAGATATTGTTATGTACCAAGTAAGAAAGGCCTCTATTGATTTTGGAGAAAATAGGTCAAAAGTCAAGGTCACAGTGACCGAAAATAGATTTAAATTTCTAAAAAATTTTGGTTTCGGGAGGATAACTCAATTTTTTTTAATTTGAATCAAATGAAACTTGGATATATTGTTGGATACCAGCTAAGCAAGGCCCCTATTGATTTTGGAGAGAAAGAGGTCAAAGGTCAAGGTCACAGTGACCGAAAATAGATTGAAAACTTCAGACAAATATGGTTTCTGGACAGTAACTCGAAAAGTTTAAAACTTAATCAAATGAAACTTGGTTATATTGTTGGATAGCAGGTTAGGAAGACCCCCTATTGATTTTGGAGAAAAAAGGTCACGGTCACAGTCCTTAAAAAAGATTGAAAATTTTAGAAATATCTGGATCTCCATGATAACTCTAAAAGTTTAAATCCGAATATTCACAATTATAAATATGCCACATCATTCCTGACTTTACAATGTATCCCATGCAACTCGGCTCATGCACCACTGGGTGCATATATTGATTTTCTTAATTATTTCTTAGTTTTATAGTTTAGCAAAAAAAACTCAACATGCCATCTTCTAGTTTATTGCCTTCATCCACTGACAAAAGGACAATGAATATGTTTTTGATTTTCTTTTGGTATTGGTGATGTGCTTAAGTGCGTTCGAGGTTGCTATTCCCGTTGTTTTCATGCTCTGTTCTTAGAGTTGCGAATGACGAGAACATGTGTGTACGAACGCGTTCTTTGTTCTTCGACCACACTACCTACAGAGGTGGTGTGAGTTCTTGCACCTCGAACTTGTTCTCAGGTTATGTGCTCGGCGTTTGGGATCGACACGTGTATGGAGTGCTAAATTAACATAACTCAAATAATTGAAGATATCTTGAATTATTTGAAGATATCATCAATTCAATTATTGCTCTCTTTAATTGAATTAATGGGCACATTAAATCAATTATTGCTCTCATCAAATGAATTAATGTGCGCTTCAATTCAATTATTGCTCTCTTCAATTCAATTGATGCACGCATTAATTCAAATAATGAGAGCAATAATAGATTTGATGCACGCATTAATTCAATTATTGCTCTCTTCAATTCAATTGATGAGAGCATCAATTTAGTAGAATTATTGCTCGCAATAATTAATTTAGAGCTCGGTATAAATAATTTGATGATTTCTTTAATTCAATTGAAGATATCTTTAAATCATTTACAATGCTTTTGTATAATGAATTAATGCGCACATCAATTCTTTTAAAGAGAGCAACAATTCAATTAAAGAGATCATTAATTCAATTGTGGATATGTTGAATTGAAGATATCTTTAATTATATAGTTGCTCTCTCTAAAAGAATTATTGCTCTCTTCAAATGAATTAAAGATATCATTGATTAAATTGAAGAGAGCAATAATTGAATTAATGCGCGCATTAAATCAATTATTGCTCTCATCAAATGAATTAATGCGCGCATCAATTCAATTACTGCTCTCATCAATTGATTTAATGTGCGCATTATATCAGTTATTGCTTTCTTCAATTGAATTGTAGCGCGCATCAATTCAATTGTTGATATCATTAATTCATTTGAAGAGTTCATTAATTCAATTAAACCACGCATCAATTCAGCTGAAGAATTAATGCTCTCATCAATTCAATTAATGCGCGCAATAATTCAGAATTGAAGATATCATTAATTATTTGAAGAGATCTTTAATTCAATTGTTGCGCGCATCAAATGAATTGATGATATCTTCAAATAATATCGCATATCCACGCTTGTCTTGGATATGCGCATTTATCTCCGTAACTGTATCCTCGTCAGTCTTTACTAAAAGGGAAGGGGGGGGATCTTATTTATTCCGGGAAATTTAATTCTGCAATAGTCTAATATATATTGACACGTACATGTCACGTCCTTTCTGGAACATTCTTCCAAACGGCGTGGTCATCAATTTGGTGCAGCATCAGTTCTATCCATATCACTTAAAAACGTTTCAATGATACAATTCACTCACTGGCGTACTATCTTGTTTCTACAAGAAAACTTGCATATCACCAAGTCTGTTTTAGAGTTAGCATATTTTGATAATTCCTGGTTGTGGCATGTAAATGTTACATTTATTATTTATTACAGAAAGTTGTATATATATGGACATTACTAGGCTATTGTATCAAAATCTATGGATCAATCTAAGATGAAACCCAAGCAGGACCCTTGCATTACTAATACGCAAGATCGTAAATACCGAGTTTGTGGAACTTTCTTGTAAAGAAGTCCGGAAAAGTGTGTCGATCTTGGGCATTTTTTGTTTATTCAAAACATGGCATCGGAAGACAATTTAACCTCCATGTGCTTTCCACAATTAAATGCATTTTTAAATGAAAGGTGTGTAAAAACGTCTGGATACAAGAAAAATGAACTTCTGAATAGAGCTCGCGAAGATATACATTTTAACGCCAGCTTTGGGAATTTCCTGGCTGACAGCAGTGGGAAAAAATCCACCACATTTCCATTAAAATATATCAGTTGTGGATATTTCTGCGTATTATGTTTCTTTCTTGAACCATTACTATAGTCTACTGCAATGCAATGATAGTACACCATTGTTAAAATCGGGTGAATCGATCACGACAGAAGTAGCAGAACTGATATTATTTACCAACATGCCCAAATCCTCGCATAATCTGGGTCTCGCGAGACTTTGAAAGGGGAAGTAAAATTTAAAACCAAGACGGAAAAAGTAGTCGCGATCTTGCGTATTAGGTGATCTAACCACTTAGCTGACCAGACTGATATACACAGTATTGTAAAATACTACAATATAAAATTAAAACCGGCTTTCAGAAGTCGCACAAAAACTCTTCATATCAAGGAGATGAAAAAATTGTTTTAGAAAGAAATGGCAGAAATGTTGTGTATAGTCTGACTTTAACATTTGGTCATAAAGGATCATTTCAAAAGTAACTGCATTTAATTGCCTGGATTGTCTAATAATTTGATGTGTACTGCTGTACAATAACAGAATGTCTGCATGCATGTAGTGTTCTATATAAACTTTATGAAAGATTTACGAGTAAATTATTTACATTTTGGGTCTTTAGATAAACCTTAACGTACAAATAGAGGGAAGACTTCATGCTCAAGAATATCAAACCATTTGCCTGATTCACCGAAACCAAAATTGTGTGTTCTAATGTAACATGAATTCCAATCAAATCAATTTGTGTGGTTTTACGCAGTTGGCAAGGTACTGTTGGCAGACATTCCGGAAGTGTATTAAAACAAGCTGATTGACAGTGACGCAATCTTATGTAATTAGAGTTTAAAGTACATGATTTACCTTTCAGCATAACAATAGATAAAACATGCATGCAGAATTGATTTAATTTGGGCTGCTAGTTGAAAAAGTGCATTTAGGTTTTCACTAACCTATGGAGCGCCAAATTAACATAAACTCAAATAATTGAAGATATCTTCAATTATTTGAAGATATCATCAATTCAATTATTGCTCTCTTTAATTGAATTAATGCGTGCATTAAATCAATTATTGCTCCCATCAAATGAATTCATGTGCGCTTCAATTCAATTATTGCTCTCATCAATTGAGTTAATGCGCGCATCAATTGAATTAATGAGAGCAATAATGGATTTAATGCACGCATTAATTCAATTATTGCTCTCTTCAATTCAATTGATGCGCGCATTAATTCAATTAATGAGAGCAATAATAGATTTGATGTGGCAATAATTCAATTATTGCTCTCTTCAATTCATTTGATGAGAGCATCAATTTAGTAGAAATATTGCTCGCAATAATTAATTTAGAGCTCGGTTTAAATAATTTGATGATCTCTTTAATTCAATTGAAGATATCTTTAAATCATTTACAATGCTTTTGTATAAGGAATTAATGCGCGCATCAATTCTTTTAAAGAGAGCAACAATTCAATTAAAGATATCATTAATTCAATTGTGGATATGTTGAATTGAAGATATCTTTAACTATATAGTTGCTCTCTCTAAAAGAATTATTGACCTCTTCAAATGAATTATAGATATCATTAATTAAATTGAAGAGAGCAATAATTGAATTAATGCGCGCATTAAATCCATTATTGCTCTCATCAAATGAATTGATGCGCGCATTATATCAATTATTGCTCTCTTCAATTGAATTGTAGCGCGCATCAATTCAATTGTTGATATCATTAATTCATTTGAAGAGATCATTAATTCAATTAAAGCGCGCATCAAATCAACCGAAGAATTAATGCTCTCATCAATTCAATTAATGCGCGCAATAATTCAGAATTGAAGATATCATTAATTATTTGAAGAGATCTTTAATTCAATTGTTGCGTGCATCAAATGACTTGATGATATCTTCAAATAATTGAAGATATCTTCAATTATTTGAGTTTATGTTAATTTGGCGCTCCATACTAACCTGGCTCTCAATTTGCTTGTGTTCTCTGAGTAGTAGGCAAGGTGTGATATCTTGATTGAACTTGTGATAATTTGCTCTTGTATTTACATTTTGCAATATTTCTTTGTTTTTGTTCACAGTTTTGTATAAAATGTGTGACAAAATCAGTATAAGTATTGTAGGATATGCTCATTTGAAATGGAAAAAAATACTTGCAAACATGGGTGTACATTTATATGTAGTGATGTATATATGTAGTATGAAGTTTAAGTGGGAAAATAAGAAAAAGAAATTGCTGCCAAAAGTGCGAGCTTTAACACAAATATCAGACATTCTGTTTTATGTACCAGTGTGTTGCTTTACTGAAATTATAGAAATTCAATGACTTATAGAAATTCAACGACAAATTGTTCAAAGCTACACATTTTACATGTGATATACAGAGACACAAGGCTTTGAAATGCTCTTGCAAACTATAAGCATGCAGATTTAATCATTTTCAATTATGTTTAAGTACCACAAACATGTAACGTAAGATTTAGTAAAAATACTTTTTGAAGGGGAATTTCATTTAAATGACGTATCGTATTAGTATGGATTCTGCAGTCTAACACCTTATATGTGAAAGAACGTCTTTAAAACTGGACTGTTAGATAGTATTGATTGCTTTATGCCCCTTTTGAGATGTCCATTAAAATGGAATGGAATGAACATTGATGATCAATATTCATAAGTAGGTAATTTCAACCTGCGGTAAATAAAGTTAGCAGAGGAGGATTTTAGAGTGAACCCAAGATTAAAAAAAAATAATAATAATGTAAGGGTGTTTGAAAGAATAGTGATAGTAAAATTCCTTCTTTTTAGATAATTGTTTCCAAATGTTAAAAAATAATCATTTGAATGTCAAGAGGTGGAGATAAAATTTCAGATTTAGTGGAAATTGAAAAGTCAAGGTCTTGATATAACCAATTCAGGGGGCACAGGTTCAAATCCTGGTCTGGTTGGTTGCATTTTCTCGATCCCTTCCTGAAATAAGTCATGAACGTTCTAAATGTATAAGTTCTATATGGCTTTCTACATGGTTTCATGGATATTTTTAGCTTGAGCTTTTCTGATCAAAGTTTGTTAACTTTAAATAATTTCAACTTCCTGTCCAGAACTGTTAGGCTCATTTTCAACCAAACCGGCTAAAAGTAATTCTTTAGTGAAGAGAATTGAACTTTTTTTATTGGGAAATAGTGAAAAGAGTGTGGTGTTTTAAAAAATCGAACTAGCAATAAGTTTCCCTTTACACTAAAATATCACATATGTACAGTTTTGTACACATATACAGTATGTAAATATTTGTATTTGGCAGACAAAGTGTATTGACATTAGTGTAAGACAAAATGTTGAGTTCATTGATATGTGTTTGTTTTTCAGGATATAATTGCTCCCTGTTTGCCTATGGACAGACAGGATCTGGAAAGTCCTTCTCCATGGTGGGATATGGCAATAACAAGTTAGTGTATTTGTGGTCTACTCCATACTAGATATTTACCGGGTGAATGATGTGTAGTATGTTATATGACATTGACATGGAAAGACGTCCTCACATGTACAATGTTACGGGGGGGGGGGGGGGGGGGGGGGGGTGAAAGTAGCAAACATTCAAATGGTAGTTATTATACAATTTATTAATGTCATGCTCTAATATATCAGATATATCGATTAGACTAGAGCTTTACTCAAAACCTTCTCCCTACATCACTTAGTGGTTGTTCAAGCAAGAACTGAAATCCTTCATTCTGGAGTATTTTTAAAAATTCAAAACCTGCTTAAAGCAGAATTATGTTTCCACTGGATGCAAGATATTTAGATGGGGGAGGGGAAGTAAAAGATGAAAGATGTGAGAGATTGAAAATGTATAATTGAGCTATAAGAATAGGAATAAAAGTCGCTGAATGTTATAATGACGCTGCTAATAGGAGTAAAAGTCGCTGAATGTTATAATGACGCTGCTAATAGGAGTAAAAGTCGCTGAATGTTATAATGACGCTGCTAATAGGAGTAAAAGTCGCTGAATGTTATAATGACGCTGCTAATAGGAGTAAAAGTCGCTGAATGTTATAATGACGCTGCTAATAGGAGTAAAAGTCGCTGAATGTTATAATGACGCTGCTAATAGGAATAAAAGTCGCTGTATGTTATAATGACACTGCTAATAGGAATAAAAGTCGCTGTATGTTATAATGACACTGCTAATAGGAATAAAAGTCGCTGAATGTTATAATGACACTGCTAATAGGAATAAAAGTCGCTGAATGTTATAATGACACTGCTAATAGGAATAAAAGTCGCTGTATGTTATAATGACACTGCTAATAGGAATAAAAGTCGCTGAATGTTATAATGACACTGCTAATAGGAATAAAAGTCGCTGAATGTTATAATGACACTGCTAATAGGAATAAAAGTCGCTGTATGTTATAATGACACTGCTAATAGGAATAAAAGTCGCTGAATGTTATAATGACACTGCTAATAGGAATAAAAGTCGCTGAATGTTATAATGACACTACAGTTCATGACAATAAAACCTGATATATTTCTGAATGTTATAATGACACTACAGTTCATGACAATAAAACCTGATATATTTCTGAATGTTATAATGACACTTACAGTTCATGACAATAAAACCTGATATATTTCTGAATGTTATAATGACACTACAGTTCATGACAATAAAACCTGATATATTTCTGAATGTTATAATGACACTACAGTTCATGACAATAAAACCTGATATATTTTTGCAGGGGTATTGTACCAATTACCTGTGATGAAATGTTCAAAGCTATGGGCAGAAATTCTGACTCAAATAAGGTGAGATCAAAGTGTATTCTTTAACAGACTCTCTTTTGACAGAAATTCTGACTCAAATAAGGTGAGATCAAAGTGTATTCTTTAACAGACTCTCTTTTGACATATTTTGTAATAATTTGCAATATTTGTCAAAAAATTATATAGATGCATGCAACCAGGTAATCATGGAAATAGCAAGGTAAAATCTGACATGTTTACGAAGATTATATAAATGTTATTTAATTCTTGTAAAAATATGTATTCCAAATACTTCTTGATAACAATAAATGATGGGATTACATCATTATGAATTATATGTTTCTTTCAGAGATTTGAGGTGACGTTTTCTATGTTAGAAATTTATAATGAACAAGTGAGGGATTTATTAAGTAAAGACAACCCTAAAGGCGGACTTAATGTGAGACAGAATCCCAAACTCGGGCTGTTTTACGTGGAAAATCTCAAACGAGTCCCAGTGGGTAGTTATGCTGAAATTGAGAAGAGAACTGAACAGGGTAAGCCAGTTCTACTGGTAACCGAACACGTGGATTGTTGTAATGTGCACTTTATGTTAAAGTTATGTTCACTCTGAACACAATGTTGCTAGATTAATTATCCATTACACCTACAAGGAACACTATGCATGAAGTAGTTAATCTACAGTAAAGCTGTAAAAACAGTAATCTACAGTAAAGCTGTAAAAACAGTAATCTACAGTTGTACAGTAAAACTTATTCAGATCTGATGTTTTGTAATATGAAATATTGTGTAAATTATGCACGTATTTCAGCACCAAACTTATTTGATTCTAAAGGAACACTCTGTATTCCAGATGTTGTCTAATTACAAAATTTTTGGGGGTTACCATTCATGGTTGAGTGAGAATTAAGAGCATTACTGTATTTATGGTTGTCAAAAATTGCTGTTCTTTACTCCATATTTCTATGAATTTCAGGAACGGCCAGTCGTACAGTGGCGTCCACCAACATGAATGCCACCAGCAGCAGGGCACACACTGTGGTCACCATTACGTTTGATCAGATCATCAAAAATGACTCTGGATCAGAAACGAAAAAAAGTAGTGTCATGAACCTTGTCGATTTGGCAGGTAAGGGAGACAACTGGCACAAACAATATATGATAAAAGTGCTGTGTGAATTTCTTTTGTACTTGACTACATCTTGTCTGTGTAAACATCATTTATGTATTAAATTAATTTTTATCTTCTACAAAATTCTTACTACTTTTTAAGTCATAGTTAGGCTATTACAGAATATTTGTTTCATTGTTAAGAAAAGATACTGTAATGAAAGAGAAACTGCAAGGTGCAGATTTGGTTTACAGATTGTAAACGTGAGATCAGAGACACAAAGTCAAGAGTTCAAAGTTACAGTTTATGTTTTTGACTGTTCTTGACATAAAGTTTTGCTTTGTTACAGGTTCTGAGAGAGCGGACAGCACAGGGGCCACTGGTGATCGTCTGAAGGAAGGGGCTAACATCAACAAATCCCTGTCTGCCCTGGGCAATGTCATCTCAGTAAGCATTCAGGGAATTAATCTCACCATGCCTGATATCTCTGACATATAGTCAAGAACTTTGTCATTGATTTCATATTCCACCTCTGTAACTTCACAGAATGCTAAAAGTTTTAGAAGTATATTGCATTTCCTTGTACTATGAATGCTGTTGTACTGCTTGTAAATTTTTAATTTTAAAAAGTTTGTCTTGCTTAATAGGCTCTTGCTGATTTGTCAATGGGTACGAAGAAGAAAATCATGGTCCCATACAGAGATTCAGTTCTGACCAAACTGTTACAGAATGCCTTGGGAGGCAACAGGTAAAATATTGTTGTATCATTGTCAAGATATATGAAGATTCAGTACTTTAAGAAAGTTGTATGAGATTGTATAAGTTGACTCAGTTTTTCTGTTGTGACCACATTGAAGACTAAGTATGCAATGTTATGGGTGCAGTGTTTCCTTAATGCTTTTCTTCTATTACAGTAAAACTATAATGATTGCTGCCCTGTCCCCAGCTGATATCAACTATGACGAAACTTTGTCCACTCTGAGATATGCAGACAGAGCAAAGAAAATCAAAAATAAAGCTGTTGTCAATGAAAATCCTCTTGATAAACTCATCAGGGAACTCAAGGTACATGTCCTAACAGTGTTGCATGAATAAACCAAGGCATTTCAATTCTATAATCACAACTAAAATTCACAATGAAACAACTATTATATCTATTGACTAATTAGGACAAAGTGATGAAGTGAATTTTATTGGCTAGGACAACCAATGCATATTCTACTGGTTGTAACAGCATTTTCTTGTGCTAGGCAGACTGTATATGCTTTTTTTTTTTTTTTTTTTTTTTTTTTTTTACATCAACTAGTGATTTTTTAAAATGTTTAAAATGAGTGGTTTTGATTGTACACAGGAGGAAAATGAGAAATTGAAGAAGGCCATGGAAAGTGGTGGAGTGGTGATGCAGGAGGGAACAGGTCTTTCTCCAGAGGGTAGGTCGAGATTCATTGAAACAGGTTTACATTTAATACCAATGATATTTTCCATCAAAAGAACCTCATAGTAGACAATTATTATGGTACAAATTAATGATATCTGTTGGGCTGCTTTATTTTCAAAGATCTGAATGAAAGTACACATGCATTTAACTTTGATACAAGAATGGTTGGGGTCTGTTAGTTTATGAAAATAAATTGTCTTGGATTTACCTGAAAGAACTGGAGAAGATGCGTAAACAGATGGAGGAGGATATTCGAGCCCAGCTGATGGCCAATCAGGCAATGCTGGCGGATAATGACCAGAGCTGGGATGATAAGGTCAGTATGCAGTATAGTGATGTACTAGCAATAAGCAAAGAAAGATTCTACAAGTCAAATGACCCATGATTGTTTGTGAGTGTAGTCAATTATGAGATTTTTATCCATCAAAGGTATGATTTAGATATGATCTTTAGGGAGTTACAATCTATCTTATTTAGCTTGCGGAGGCCAGGACTGAGACAGAGAAAATTGAGGGAGGTGCAGATGATAAGAGGAAGACTAAGGAGCCCCACCTCATCAATTTAAATGAGGACCCCATGTTGTCTGGAGTTATATGTCATTTCCTGAATGGTGGAGAAACCAGCATAGGAAGGAAAGATGCCAGTCCCACTCCAAACATCTGTCTCAGTGGTCTCAGGTGATATTTCTGTGCTTTCTTCTCTAGCATTTAGCAATTTGTTCAAGATAGTATTCAGGGGTGTGATTTTTCCTCTTTTCAGAGGAAATCCTCTGATTGGCTCAATTTTCAAAAAATTAAACACTTTGGGTTTAATCTAAAGTGACAGAAAATGATTTTTTTTAAGGTAGAGTAAGGTGTTTTCCTTCCTTTTTAACCAATTTTCTTCCGATTTATGAGGGATTCATTCACAGCCCTGATTATTTGAATTGCATTATACATAAATCAGTAACATCTCCATTGATTATGAATTTGAATATAAGATTTGTTTTTTGGTAATGTAACAGTATACAGAAACAACATGCGGTGATCTACAGCACAAAAGGAGTGATAGAAATAGAATCGGTGTCAGGAAGTGGGTCAAAGACAAAAATCAATGGACTACCTCTCACTGGAAGGAAAGCTCTGTGTCATAAGGATAGGATTCTCTTTGGTACCTTTATTTTACCTTTCCTTAGCATACATGTAATATAACATGGATAGACAGAGAGACTTGTGGATTTCCAAAATCTCCAAAGTCACCTCATTTAAGATGATAAAAAAGAATCAATTTCTCAAGGAAACCAAGCCTTATATTAGATACACATTGATGATCAATTGATCAGTGTTCAGTATATAGCTAAGTTTTGCCCAATACAGTAAATGTATTGCATTCTTCTTAAGGAGGTACTCTACAATGTCATAATGGCTGACTTCCTTTAAAAACATGGAGAAAAAAAATTAATATCAGCAATATTTGACTTTTCCTTTTCAATTTAAATACCTAGCTGAGTAGCTCAGTAACTTTGCATACCGACTAATGAACTGTAGGTCGCAGGTTCGATTCCAGCAGGGATTTTAATTTTTTTTCAGATTATCTTCTATTAAAACTGTATTTTTTGACAGAATAAAGTAAATTTGAAAAATTTCAACTTCAAAATATTGTTGTACATATCCTCCACTTTTCATCTACATCAAATTTCTCTGGTGTAGCATACCTCCTTAATGAATTAGATACTGGGGTTTAATATGGCAAGATCTGCTTAGTTCTTATACCTCTGACCTCTCTTTCCGACTCTGGGTTAAAGATATGAGTGATGCAACACATCCTAGCTGGAAAAAAAATGACTAATTTGCAAAAGTAGTTACGTAAGGTTAGATATAAATGGACAAATGAATGATAGTCATCAAAATTTATTTCCAATCTCATAAGCGTTGTATCATGGTTGTACGGGGTAAAAATCATTGAGGGTGATCATGCTTGCTAATACGCAAAAATTAAATGCAGTTTTTTTTGGTTTTTTTTCACTCCCCTTCTAATATTTTTGTTCTTATCCAGATAATAATAATTATTATATTCTCAACAGTGAAATACAGTCATTTATCCTTTGAATAAAAATTGATATTTTCACAGTTGTTTTTTTTTTTTTCACACGGTGAAAATAACAAAGGTGATATCTTCACACTAGTGTAAAGATAACAACCAGAAGTAGTGGGTTGCCAGAATATCCACGATATATATGATCACATTCATTTTTTATGTATAATTAAATCTGCACTTTGCACTTGTGAAAATATAAAAAAAAACTTGTCTCATTTGTAAATTCTATATCCTACAACAAAACATTGAATATCCTCTATTTATGAATTCACAGTATATTAATTTAACTATTTAAATCTATAAAACACTTTCTGTTTTTAAAATTATAGTACATATGTCAAATTGAAGTTAATGATGAAAGATGTGTTATATAATCACATTGAATGGAAACAATTGCCTATTATTATAGATAAATCTTTAATAAAATAAAATTATCAATGTTTTAATTTTTAAAAGTAATTAAGTAAGTAAAAGTAAAAATTAGGGTTGAAAATAACCATTTTAATTGCTTCATCTGTCAAAAAATGTTGATTAAAAAAATCTTCAGGAAATGACCCCCAATCTTCTACATTTCGGAGGCTAAGTCTCCCAGTTTAGAGTAATAGTCACATGTACATGTATGCCTTTTGACTACCATTAGATATGCTAGAATCATTACAAATATCTGCTTTTGAATATCGGTTTTAATAAGAAAATCTTTCCAGTATTTATACTCTCTGATAATGAGTTAGTTTAGTCGGAGGTTGTGTAACTATACATACTATAGTTCAATTTGGTGCCTTTCCACAGGATCCAACCACATGTATGTTCTGATGAATCCCATGAAGCCTGAAACTGCAGATACAAGTCTTCCGAAAGAAATTACATGGGAATATGCTCAGAAAGAAATTGCCCAGGTCAAAGGATTTGCCACAGGGTCTGCAGGGCTTAGTAAAGGTACATTAAACCTTGATTTGATACAGAGTACATTCTCTACGAGATTGATAATTGAAAATCAAACAGAAAAAGTTAATTAAGATCCACTGCTTTTAGTCTGTCAATCATCGAGTTGAGGTAAAAAAAATATCTAAATATGGTTTTCTTTCTCATTACAGAACAACAGATAGTACAGGAACAGGTTTTAGAGATCCTCCCTATGGTGTCTGAGGTCAATGCAGTATCTGAGGAACTGAACAAACAGAAGTCTTTTGAGGTTGTTCTAATATCTGCAGCTGCGCAGGAAGGAGGGGATGTAACTCAGTCACAGGCCTCCAAGTAAGTACAGGCACAAACATTTATAGCATACTTTGCATATCATTTTAAGTGGTTTTGGCATACTTGTCTTTAATAGATAATTTGATTGTATATTATTTTATCAATTTTAAAGTGAATTGAGAGATGAGAGAAAAATGTGGAATTTGTTTTTTATCTGTGTGCCCATTGATGAGTTTTGATGTTTGTCATTGATTTGATCCTGTCTGGTGATTTAGTGATGTAGTTAGCTGTTGTTGATGTAATTGAACGTTCAAAGGATGGTGTAAAAATAATGCTTTAATACAGTTATTTTTCATTCAGCTTTGGTCAGTTTGAATCTATTTTTCCTTCTAACAATGCTTTTCATGTAATTTATTAATTTTTAATCTAAGAAAAGATGTATGTATATTTTGTTTCAGTTGGACAACAAAGTATGAAGGCTTTGATGTGTTTTTATCGTAATACGATGTATTGTGTTGCAGTTAAACACTTACACAAGCTGTGGTTTCTTATGTGTTTCAACACATTTATATTATTTTTGTCATGGTGCTTGTTTGAAATGACATCTCACACTGAAAAATTATCACTTTATGATGCTTGAATTTATCTTCTTCATAAAATTTTCAATTATTATGTACAATGCCTTTAAAATATTTCATAGTTTAGATTAAAATCTAGCATATGAAAATGAAGTAGTTCAAGATTCGAAGTCATTTAGACCTAAGAAAAAATGGGTATTTGGCAACTGGATTTGTTTTTTTTTTACTAATGTATTTATGATAATTGAAGATGTAAATGGAAAACTAGGTAAACTGTAATGTTGTCATATCTTCATCAAGCATGTTAACTAATTCTGTGTAAGACTCTGAAGATCTATAATAATGAAACATGTAATAATGTGTGTGATCTTGCATGTGAATACTGACACATCTTTTTGTTGTGAAGTGATGGTGTGGTGTAAGTATTGGCCTTCAAATTTAGTCATACTTCAGTGATGTTTTACGCATGCTTCTCTGATAAACAGTCAAGAAAGAAAAAGGTGTGTAACAGCCTGTGATATTTTAGCCAATCAGCTTCTCAAAATTGGCCTTTATGACCTTCTTGCTGCAATAAAGCTAAAACTCATTTCAAAATATTTTGCTTGATAACTGAGCTAAACCAAACAGCTTTTGAGAAATGACCTTTTTAGCTCACCTGAGCCGAAGGCCCACGTGAGCTTTTCTGATCAAAATTTGTCTGTTGTCCGTCGTCGTTGTCATCGTCATAAACTTTTCACATTTTCATCATCTTCTCCAGAACCACTGGGCCAATTTTAATCAAACTTGGCAGAAAGCATCCTTGAGTAAAGGGGATTCAAGTTTGTACAAATGAAGGGCCACACACCTTTCCAAGGGGAGATAATATCGAAATAGTGAAAATACATTGACAACATTTAAAAATCTTTTTCTCCAGAACCACTGGGCCAGAAGAGCTGAAATTTACATGAAAGCTTCCTGTCATAGTGCAGATTCAAGTTTGGTAAAACCATGACCCCTAAGGGTAGGTTGAGGCCATAATAGGGGATCAAAGTTTTACATGCGAATATATATATGTAAAATCTTTGAAAATCTTCTCAAGAATCACTGGGTCAGGAAAGTACAGATGTACACGAAAGCTTCCTGGCATAGTGCAAATTTAAGTTTGTTAAAATTATGTCCCCTGGGGATAGGATAGGGCCACAATAGGGGATCGAAGTTTTACATATTACAAATATTTAGGGAAAATCTTTAAAATCTTCTCAAGAACCCTTGGGCCAAAGAAGTTTACATTTACAAGAAAGCTTCCTTACATAGTGCAGATTCAAGTTTGTAAAAATCATGACCCCAGGGGTAGGTTGGGGCCACAATAGGGATTAAAGTTTTACGCGTGAATATATAGGGAAAATCTTTGAATATGGGCCAAGATGACTCAGGTGAGTGATGTGGCCCATGGGCCTCTTGTTAGTGGCTTAAACTTCCCTATACATGTTCAGAGGTTTCAACCATGGCTTATATTACAGTTTTAATAGTTGAATTGCATAGCTGTTTTACTTTTTTCAACCAATGATATATTGCACACAAGTCTGGCTTTGTTGTGAGCAGTGATGATTTGAAAATGTCATGTGGCATATAAAATTTAGACTAGTTGGTCTTCAAATAAATATTGTTGTTACTGTTTTTGATCCCAATTTAATGAAAGTAGAGATATTTAATTATAGTACATTTGTCTGTCTTTCATCCAGGTATATGGATGATTTTTCCTATTAGAAAGTAGATACATTATGTATTTACCATATTCTGTGTTTATTATAAGAGGGAAATTGGTACAGTGCATTTCAAAGGTCAGGATCTATAGCAATGGCTCCCAAACTGGTTTTTGAATTTATCTATTCTAGGGATAAAAAAATGTTTATGATTTTTTGCATACATTTGGGATAAAAAAAAAAAAGGAGACTAAGGTCATAGGTCAAAATTTGTCAAATTGCTATGAGTGGCATTTCTAATAAGAATGAAAAGCTTCTTCCTGTTTGGCATACATGATCCTTGTGATTATAGATAGAAAGCTAGTTACTGATACTCAAGATTTTCTTTTTGTCAGTTTGGTGGTGGAGGGTATATTGGTCAGGGTTATTGTTATCTAACTGCCTAACTGAATTATGGACAATTTGTAGGTACTATATTCCTTTAAGCAGTGAAGTAATGAAAGTATAGTGAATAATCAAATGTCAAAGATTTTCAAAAGAATCATTCTCGTGAACAGGTGTATGTTTTTTTGCAGATCAGTAAGACTACTAATGACTCTGTAGATTGCACACTGGGTTATTATTTTGCACATATGATAATTTCAAATTGATGTAGAATTGCATTAAAATTATTCTGTTCTGTTTAGAATAGATGCAAATGATAAATTTCATTTCATTAATTAGTACATGCACTGAATATGACAGTTTTACTTTGATTTGCTTAATTGAGATATTGTCATATCTTGCTTAAAAGATCACTTCTATTTATGCCCCGAAGATCAAAGATCGGGGAGCATATTGTTTTTGGTGTGTCTCTCTGTCTGTCTCTTTGTCTGCCTGCAATTTCAACTTTAGATAGCTTTTGACCTTTAAAACTTCATACTTGGTTAACTGAAAGGTCAAGGTCAAATCACAGGCAATTGTCTCGCTTGGGTTGGGATTTTCTAATTAAAGAGTACTCTTTAATAGTAAATTCAAACCCAAACGATATCATTGCCTGTGGGTCAAATCTTTATTACTGATAAAGTAAGGGTCATTCATCAAGGTCAAGAATTAAAAGAGGTCATGCTCAGGGGCATCGTGTTTCACAAACACATTCTGTGCATTGATTTATGTAAAAATGATTTTAAAATGAACCATGGTTGTTTGTTGACAGAGTGACAGTGAAAATGAAGAATCTATTGAATGGGAACACATGGTTGTGGGAAAGAGGAAAGTTCATCACCAGAAGATACCTGATACAAGTAAGCTTTTCTCATTTGATAATTTCTGGTCAGTATCTACACACCCACACCCCCTCCATGGAATTTCACTACACCCAAGATCATGAAACTGCACACACAAACCCTTGATGAGGTAAGGATGTGCCCTATTGATTGTAGGTCAAATGTTAAGTTCACAGGGAATCTCAGGAAGAAGCTGTAGGTATAAGACTGCCTGTTGGAGGGGGGGGGGGGGGGGGGGGGGGGTCAGGGTTGGGTTAGAAACAGCTCTAGGGTTGGTTTTATAGGTATTTTCAAAAAGTTTATAGAAATGAAAACTATCAGTATTTTGCAGTAGAGTGCCTCAAAAGTAGAAATCTAGCTGAATCTTTATGATTGATATAAAGTAAACATAGATTTTTGCCAACAGCAGAAGACTCTTGATCAGTTTCAGTGCATTTTGCCTTTGATGAAATATGAAGTACTTGCATTGTCAACTATCAAACTTATATGCATACATGATTAACTATATCATTTTACATTTTTAAAAATCTAATGTTGTAATTGAGGGTGATGAGTGAGGACAACATAGCATCATTTTTACCGGGTTTGAGGAAGTTTGAAGGTACAGTCAAACCTGTATTAAGAGACCGTCCAACGGAGAATGGAAAAAAGGTCACATATGACAGGTGGTCTCTTAATACAGGTTGCCTATTTTCCGTAGTTAATGGATAAAATTTCGCAAATAATTTATACAATGGAGAAAATTTTGGCTACATGTATTTGGAATTTATCATTAAGAATATCAAGTACGGGTTTAATAGTTGTAAAATAAAATTAATAATACACTATGGTTAAAAATCTAGAATACAATGTGTTGTATCATAATTTTTTATTCATCAAAATTACATTTAATGTATTTAAGAATGATAAACTTTTCATGCATTTTATATTACACATTTACATGAGATTTAAAAATTATTTATAAACTGCATGTAAATTTTCTAAAACTTATAAACACTTTGTTGTAAAGGGTATTCATGTATAGCCTACTTGTACACTGTAACTAAAAAATGAAGCACTTGTGGTAAGAAAACAAATGGTGAAGTGTTGCGTCTCCTTTTGTACAATACATGCTGGAAAAATGTTATTCAATTTGAGAAACATTAAATAAATCACAATATCCATTGTACATGCACAGCAAATCTTTTAAGCTTAGAACTAATGCAGGCAATTTTCTTGAACTCGGACGTGTCAAATACTTGGGCATGTCGAAGTGAGTCGCTAGTTCCGGTCATTATTCTGGAAACCTCTAGTATCTCATGCAAGAAAACTGTGAATACTCCGTTTAAAATTTTAGTCCTAAGCACAATATTTACCTGATTTATATCGCAATCGGGCAATTTTTTTTACTCTGTTGAACATAATGGTATAACAAGTGGTAGATTTTCATTCCCGGCACTTCTTAAAGTTTGTCGAAATTCACACCTTCAAATACACCGGCCTCGATTCCCTGATCCTTGATTTTGTTAAACAAACAACAACTCGGGTTTTATTAATTAACCACACACGACACTGCATGTTGACAGCTTAGGTATAATAATTTATTCAGAGGGCCGACTAATCAAGATCATCGCCAAACTGTGCGTATTAAAACGAAAGTGTTAGGGGCGATAATTCCCAGAATAGTCGTGCATTTGAAAACGAAAGTGTTAGGGGCGATATTGACACAACCGAAATCGAAAGTAGTAATCACGTTGTAATTGAAAAATGTACAGTCGTTAGATAGAGGTAAAATTTCGTGAAAATACTCGAAAAGGTTGTAAAAATCATGGTCGTTGGTCGTGTCAGACAGGTGGTCGTTTAATACAGGTATAATATATAGAGTAACGTCTTGGGGGGAACTTTTTATGGTCACATACGACAGTGAGTCGCTTAATACAGTGGGTCGCTATGGCAGTTTTGACTGTATTTAAACAAGTAAATAGGGCACGTACATGGTAAAACCATAACCTTTTCTGTGGAAGATTTACTAATACAAATGTGAACTTTTTCTAATTTCTGAAGGAGTTGTACCAGAAGTTTCTGGATGGTGAGGATATTTCTAATATCCCCAAGGAACAGGACCCATTCTGGGAGCCCACAGAGGATGTCTTGGTAGGGACATCTAATCTCTTCCTGCAGTCTCTGTCCTACTGCCTGGACTTTGAAGATACTCTCAACATCTCAGATTACAAGGGCCAGGAGGAGGGGCACCTGAAGGTTAAATTAGAGCCCTGTGATGCCAAGGGAAAACCTATTGATGAAGAGGCTTTTGTGGATGATCCCCGCGATTTACTAAACAAACCATATCACTTCAAGGTACAATATTTCAGCATTATTTTTTGGATGAATTGTGGCTAAATGTTTCAAATTGCTGATTTTTTAAAAGAATTTAGTAGATTTGATCTGAATCATACAAGTTTATTTTTGGGTTATTAATTGTTTGTAATTCATGTTTAAAAGGTGTTAGCCAGCACTCAAGTAATCTGAATTGCTGGACAAATGAAATATTGTCATAAGCAATATGATATACAGTTACATCTGCAGTAAATTAAATGTACAGGAGCATACATCATTACCCATTGAGGCCAAAGAGCACTGTTTTAAAAATGAATACAAACCTCAGTAAATTCCATTGCATTCCTAATTTAATCAAATCTAGATATAAACAAGTTATTTGCTGTGTAACCAAAATAATTTTATTTCTTATATATATGTAACAGATTTTCTTTGTAACAGCAGTGTGCATAGGAAAATAGGTCATTGTGACTTCACATTATGACATATCATTTACACGTGGCTTGATTTGGGAGTTTGATTACATGCATCTACCCCCTGTTAAGTAGCCAATCGGATTGCATGATTCTAATTCTCAAATATGAGTTTTTACCTCTTTGTTTTACAGCTCACCATCGAAACTGCAAACATACACAAGTCCAGATTCTCCAAAGGAATCTTGGTGAAATATACTGTGAAGAACAATGGGAAAGCTGAGGAGGTGAAGACTCCTACTGTTAAGAACACCTTGACCCCAACCTTCAACTTCTCCAAGATTGTGACCATCCCCAAACTGAAGCAAGAGAACTTGGACTTCTTTGAGTCAGGCTGCATCACTCTGTCTGTGTACGGAATACAGGAGGACACCATGCCAGACGCCAAACTCCTGAAACTCAATACGAGGGTAAGAATATCAGATAGTCATTTGTATTATCATTTAATGTATCAATTGTTTTCTTTTTTCAAATATTTTTATAATCTTGCCACTAGTATAGGCTCATATGGTTTACTTGGATGGTGGTGTTTTATATATATTGAAAGTGGTCCACTAACAATTTTATGATTTGCATGTAATGTAGTACCATTAAGAATAAGATATTTAACTATGTAAAACGTCTTTTTGTGTTGACCGCACTCTATATTTTTTAATGATTCCATCAACTTTCAAATGGATCAAATTAAGATGTATATGATATATGACATCATAATTATATATTGTAAATGAGTATTTTACAGGAATATTCACTGATTTTATCTTTTTCTAAACACATCTTTTTGACATTTGTTTTTGGTATTTATGATATTTAGGAGCCAAAATACAGTAGAACTGTTCATACCTATAATTTAAAGTATGTATGTCAAGTTCAGTCATTTGAATATAAATGTTGCCAGTTTGCTTTGAATTTTCTACTAGATGTTAAAAACTAACATTCAAACATTCTTTATCAGAGCTATATCAATTACAAGACAAAATGGCTATTTAAATATACAGAGTTTGAAATACCGAACATTCGTTATTTTACGAGTACTTAATTTTGGAAAATGACTCACAGACGAATTGCAAGAACACGTATTCGAGTTTTTACATGCATATTTTATTTTGTGAATGGCATTTCTCGCTAAATTAGGCTATGATATATTTAGGAATTGATTACTGTCATGTCCCATTTCATGAACCAAAGAAGACATTTTATTATTGATATTTTTCTGTATTTCTTTAGATATAGATACTTTTTAAAAGTACTTAAAATATAGTATTTATCACCTTAAAAATCACCTGACCTTAACTTGTCTCAATACTTGGTAATGAGTTTTATATTTGAACGACGATAAAGGGAAATAGTCCAAGAATGACAAACTTAAAAACGCTTAATGTAAACCATAATACGATGTTTATTTAAGGAATGAAAGTAATTTTTTTAACTTGGATGTTAGGCCAAAATTAAATATTTTTGCAACTGAAAGTCAGTTTGTCAGTGCAACTCCTCTGAAACTGATGAACAGAATTTCATGTAACTCTGTATTAAATATGGAATATATTGTATCATGTGCATACTCACAGGAAATTTTGATTTGATTTTTTCTTTTGGGAATTATGTCCCATTTGAACATTGACATAATTTGGCCAAACTATACTTACCATGTATAACTTGCTTGAAACCAGTTTCCAAGCCATATATACAGTGTATTTAATTAAGATATTTCTGTTTTAATATTTTACACAATTTACATTTTTAAACAATATTACATATGACATCAGTAATGCCATCTACTTGTATGCATAAAAATAGTACAATGTAGCACAATGGCATGGGGAATGTGACCTTGCTCACTTTTTCTTTCCTTTTTAATGTTATAACTGTACATCCTTAATACTAGCATAAGATTAATATTAATTGCAAAGTTTATGGAAAATAATTATGAAGTCAAAAGTGTACTACAAAAAAAGTTTAAAACAGTGCCATTTTAAGTAAAAGAATATTTTAAAAGATATAACAAATTTCTAGCTGTATATATGCAGTATTAAGCTTGGTTACATTTATTTTGCTGCAAACTCCACAACATTCATTTGTGTTATGTGCTTAGTGATATTTTGTATTACCCGTACATGTAATTTAGAAGGTCCTGGTCAAGAATAGTGTAATGCACTGATTATGTCACCTTCTGTAAATAAAGTATTATTATTATTATATTTGCTTTTGAGGTAGAATAGTACCCATGATTTTATTTCAGTGCTGCTATGTTTTTCATCATTGCTATATTGATATACTAGAAAACTGTTTATTTCTTTGCTTGATAACCAGGAGTTAAGAGAGGCCTCAATGTACCAGGTATTCAGAAGCACTATATATATTGATAGACAACTCACACTTTTACGTCAAAGATTGTTGAAATTAGTAGATTGAAGTGGTATTAAACGTGTATGAAATTAAAATTTGAACATGCTCAGCAAATCACCATATCATTTTTAAAAAAGGCCTTAGTTCTTTGAATTTAAAGTTTTCTTGTTCAAGACTTTTTATTAGAATTCATTCTCCCTCTGCAACAAAGTTATGGGAGTTGTACTGGAATCGCCATATCCATCCATCTGTTCGTTTGTATAGCTGCCTGTCATGCTATATATCCATCCATCTGTTCGTTTGTATAGCTGCCTGTCATGCTATATGCCTTTAGATACAATATTAAGGACAATGTTTCAGTTGCTTTTCATTTAAAAGCAAGTGGAATTCAAATCAAACTCATGCATATTACACATCTTAATTCAGGTGCTTCTTCCCACTCATGGTCCAGATGCTACGTACATCTGACCTACATTTTGCACTTCAGTGACTCCAGTTCAGGATAGCATTTATGCATTCTTCCAGCTTATTTCAATTGATACATCAACAAAACTCACCCATGGGTACTCAGCTCTGTACAGGTGCTTTACTTTTATCCTTTTCCCAATATGTCTAGTAGGTAAATACAAAAACGCCTATTGATTAGATGGTACTGTAAGTTTAGTAGGTAAATACAAAAATGCCTATTGACTAAATGGAACTGTAAGTCTAGTAGGTAAATACAAAAATGCCTATTGATTAGATGGTACTGTATGTGTCTTGATGCCTTTTATAGGGCCTATAGGGATTAGGAGAATATAAGATTGGTATAAGCAAGAATTTGGAATTTTGTATCATGCATGAAAGGTTAATTAGAAAGAATATGGAGTTCAAATATGGATGTGCTCTGCAGGGGGTATTGGTCCTGCAAGGACACCTATAGTTTTTTTTCACATTTTAAAAAGTAAAAGTAAAGTTTTTGTATTTGATAAATTTCCATTTCTTGATGTGACAGGATTTACGAGATATAACCATTAACCAGGTATCTAAGCAATTCATATGCATGTTTAGTCGGGGTGTCAGAAATGACATCAAGACACACAGAAATAGGAATAATTATGCTTTCTTCACTATTTAGTTGCTGTTGTTTGACATTTTATGGTTGATTCCAGATACTATATATTATGCATGTTATGTTGACAGAGCTCAGTAATATTTATTTATATTTAAAACAAAATTCTTTAGTAATCAATATCCTCAAATTTTATATATCATGGAACATGGTTTTTGTTTCAACTTGTTTAATTATCTGTTTCAATTTGACGAAGTTTAATATAATGGTAATGAATCATGGCATCATTATTTGCCATGCAGTTTTCTGCATTTAAAACTTGCATGTGATTTCCAGGTGTCATGTGGCATACTACTATCTTAGTTCTACAATATTGTTAGAAAAGTATGTGATGATTATTCTCACCTTTTATCTTTTCATTTCCTGTAGATGATTTTTTTTTTTTTAAAGGAATATCACTTTTGTGTCTGAATGAAGAAGAAAAAAGCTTGATGGCAGTTAAATCAAAATCAACACTGTATATAGCTTTCAATTCTCAAATGATTATTTTCAGTTTCTTCTCTGATTTCACACAGCTGTGAATTATGTCCATCCTACATTTGTATATAATTTGTACGGCCACCTAACAGTGCTGGGCTGCAGTTTTAATTTGGTAGTTTTGGTCTGTAGTAAAAATTTTAGCTGCAGTGAAATTAAGGTTTGTATACAGTAGTAATAATATGTTTCTTCTGCTGATATTTTGTGTTTTTATGTTATACAGGAGTTAAGACAGATGGAAAACATGGAGAATTCACAGGCCCACGCCAGCGGTAGGCGGGCCACCATGTTTGGTAATGAGATAGCCTCCGATACCTCTCACCTTAAGACAGAGGTAGTGCTGCTGCAGAGGAAGTATGAACGACTGCAGCAGAAGGAACGCAGAATGCAGGTACTTAATTATGTTGTTAAAGAGGAGGAGTGTCGCTGAGACTGAAAATATCTTGAAAAGATAATACTTTCAGTAGAATATGGTTCATTTTTAAAGCTGATGATTATTTCAGACTGTCTAAGTATATGTGTATTATAAACCACACAGTATTGTGTTTTGAACTTCGATCTTTGCAAACACTTTTGTATAACAATGCACATTTGATTTATCATTCTAAACAAATATAAAAAAAAAAATGGAAGAAATTTCTCATTATTCCTTTGATTCTACTATCTAGCAAGTTTGTGAAGAATGGTCTAATAAACCTGATGGGGAGAAGCAGTTTGAGCCCTTCTTTAGGGTGGTTTCAGCTGTTGCCAACAGCACGGGAACTAGGTTAAAGACTCGCGTCCAGATGCTCAATCAGGTTGGTAGTTTGAAGACTTTCTTCAAATCTAAGCAATTCTTCAAGCTTCAAAGTACACGTATCACTTATTAAGTTTTCTGTGTAACAGTTATATAAAATTATCTTTTTAATAATCAAATCAAAACATATAGTTAATATGTATGTTATTATGCTCTGTATTTCTAATCACTCTATTTCAGTCTACAGAAAGGATTTGTTATACTGTCGTGTATTGTCTCCCTTCTAAAGTTACACGTATTAAAGAAATATACTTTATTTTTGAAAATATATAGGGCATATGTGATGTTTCACGCTGTTATACTTCAAGAAGCGCATTAGTGCTTCATGAAAAGTGTGCCAGCATGAATTATTGCAGTTCATACCCTCATGTATTTTCAAAAATAAAATTTGCTTTTTTATATTTCCAATTTCTGTACTTTCATTTCTGTTGGAATTTCCAACTGTTAAAATAGAAATTACTCTATCAAGATCCATACGCGCAATGTTCACAACTTCAGCGCATTCATAAAGAAATGTCTTTCATTACAATTGGTAAAGATATCAAAGGCAAAACCATTGGAAGTGTAAATATTGTAAATTCTTATAAAGTAGGTGTTTACATTGAACAATATTGAAATCTCCAAAAGAATTCTCTATATATGGAACAATATTACCCTAGTAAATGCAGTATCATTCTATGTAGGAAATACTTAGTCACATTGAATGATTTATGTTACTTCAAACCTTTTGATTTTACAAAATGCTGACCTCCTCGTAACATTATTGCATACAATATTTTCCATTCCGTTCTGTTTTCCATTCCGCATTTTAGCAACACTCTCTTAAAATGCTTGATCTTGCCAGCATGAGCTTGAACAGCAATGTCTGTGAGGTGTTCAGTAGCTGGAACCCCCTGTAATGAAATTAACTGTGTTGTGGGAAAGCATACACAACCAACAAAAATGTAAACTATGAAAGGTATAACAACACTTTTGATCAGGGCTCTCGAGTATACCAGGTAATGATTTTTTTTCAAACCCAAAGAACAAACTGCTGCCTTTGACCTCTGGTCCATGGAAACAGTTTGGTTCTTGGGTCTGGTAAAAGACATGATGCTAGGTAACCCTGAGAGACCAAATTGATAATGATTCATTAATACTTCATGAACTGCTGTAATTTTATCACACTTTTTGTAGGACAATACTTTCAGTAACATGTCTTGAATTTCCTTCCAGATGCTAAAGTTACAAAAAAATGTTGCACTGCCAAGTTACAAAGATAAATCTTCCCCAGTAAGACTATTCTAGCACTGCCTTCTAACAAGAACAGCTTTTAATGTATAACTTTAAAACAACTTGCATCTAAATTATTCTCAAATTAACATGCTGTCTTCTATCTTTGTACATGCATAGACTTTTTGATAGTAACTGCAGGTTTTCTGAAAGTGAAAGAGAGAGAGAGAGACAGAGAGTTTGACTTACGGGCTCTTGTCTCATTATACACAGAACTTATAATACAGAGCACTAATCTAACTCATGTAGCTTCATGTACTGAAGAATGAACACCCTGGTGTATGAAAACAGAAAACCTGATAACCATGCGTTTGATGGATATGATGCCTCGTTTTAATTAGCAGTACATTTTGAAATTATATTGTTAAGATTAGGGTTGTGATACGATAGTCTCAATTCGATTCCAGAACATACAATGGAAGTGTATTATTTAGAGATTTCTCGATAAAGTTCAATATTTTGATACTTTCATCATTTTGTGGACAGATAAACTGCGAGATTTGTGGTACTCCCCGTCTTGCAACCAGCATCTGTGTAAACATATCTTGCACATGGCCAGGGGTTTTTCACCTGATTTAAAACCAATGTTCCCATACTGGAAATATGGGTGATGGGAGTTATTTTCAACAATATACCTTGCAATTTGTTTGGCGTTCTTTTTGTAACATATTGATTAAACTTGAATTGACCAACCAGAGAGCTTTATACTGAAAGGAAGTGTCTGTATTACAGTTTTTAACAGAATTGAATCGAAATTGATTCAGAATGAACCAAACATTAAACCAAAAACTCAGAATTGTGATCCAACTGAATTGTGATTTATTGATTCATGATCACCCCTAGTTAAGGATGTAATGTTATGGCTGTGTATTCTATATATTGAAACAATGTGAATTGAGGTTTTTGAATGAATGGTGTATCAGTGAAATTTGAGGCTTCCATGAAATATAATTCCATAATGGTGTATTATGACAGTTTGTTTGGCTGCAAAGATTGATTACCTGCTCATCAATTTTATGCTTATTTCAGTTTGCTAATCAACAATGTTTCTCTTCCATTATGCACATACATATATGCGGGGCTGCAAAAATATATCTATAGCAAGAATTTACTGGAAATATTCTTGAAGGAGCATTCAGATTTTTTTTTTTTTTTTTAAATTTACTTGCATTACAGATTTCAGCATGACCTTGCCATGATCGTCTTCCTTTTATGAAAAATAGACCCCAAAAAATGATGACACTATATATAATATCAAAATATAATGAATTAATGACTGCAAATAGATTGCACTGAAGTAATTAAGTATGTCAAGTTTTATGAGGGGTGAGGATGAATATTTAGATCATTATAGTACTGTTGAAACAGGGAGTGAATGTAGGTAATAGCTGTGAGGATATTTTAAAATGACAGGTAGTCACATTGTATAAGGTCACTTAGGCAGCTAGTATATAGTCATTAGCAGGCTTTTACTTATGTGTGTAAATTGTGTGTATATTGTGTATGTATATATAATATCAGCTATTTGTTCAGTGAAGTTCATATATTGCTGTAAATGAATCTAAATGTAACTGTTACTCCTTTGATAAAATGTTCTTTTAAAAAATTGTAAATTATAAAAATTAAAAATCAGAATAAATATCTTAAGAAATGAAACTTACAATGTGAAAAAAGTATGTTGCCAATTAAAGATGATAGCAGAATTTTTGCTTTGCTCTCAATTTGCAACATAATGAGATCTTTGTGATGCAGTCATTAATTCTCCAGATGATCATGACCACATAATCAGTGGTTCTTCACCAGCACTCCCTGCTTTTGCTTTCCAGTTGTATTGGTCTTATTAGTTTAATGGTATCTAAAGATAGGGACACCACAGTATGAGTGACATAGAGACACCACGGTATGAGTGACATAGGGACACCACAGTATGAGTGACATAGGGACACCACAGTATGAGTGACATAGAGACACCACAGTATGATATGAGTGACATAGAGACATCACAGTATGAGTGAAATAGAGACACCACAGTATGAGTGACATAGAGACACCACAGTATGAGTGACATAGAGACACCACAGTATGAGTGACATAGAGACACCACAGTATGAGTGACATAGAGACACCACAGTATGAGTGAAATAGAGACAACTCAGTATGAGTGACATAGAGACACCACAGTATGAGTGAAATAGAGACACCACAGTATGAGTGACATAGAGACACCACAGTATGAGTGAAATAGAGACAACTCAGTATGAGTGACATAGAGACACCACAGTATGAGTGAAATAGAGACACCACAGTATGAGTGACATAGAGACACCACAGTATGAGTGAAATAGAGACATCACAGTATGAGTGAAATAGAGACACCACAGTATGAGTGAAATAGAGACACCACAGTATGAGTGACATAGACACAAATCAGTATGAGTGACATAGAGACACCACAGTATGAGTGTAAAAGTGACACCACATACAGTATGAGTGTAAAAGTTATCTAGAGATTGCACCACCACAGTTATGTCTGTGAAAATGGCATGTGGATATTCCACCATATTATGGGTGAAAATGACAGAGAAAGATTGTGCCACCACAGTATAAATGAAAATATGGGTGAAAGGACATTTAGAGATAGACCCCACAGTATGTGCTAAATGGAGACACCACAGTATGAGTGAAAATGTGATACATTATTGTGTATCACAATATGAGTGAAAAAGACATCTAAAGATATTGATACCACAGTATTGGTAAATAGTGACACCACGGTATGGATAAAATAATCTTGAAGTGGCACTTATCCTACTAAAATGGCAATATGTCTTTAATTTTGAAAAAAAATGAACATTTATTTTGATCATTACTTAATTTTCTATCACTTTTCTGTTACTATTAAGAAGAAAAATGCAATGCACCATGGTTGATTATTTAACTTTAAAATCATAATGGTCTTGTTTACTTTTTAAATTTGCGAGGGATAGAAGTAATCAATATACATTGTTTTTAATACAGATGTTACATTTGCAAAAGGAGGCACCTGGTATGCAAAGACAAAAAACTATGGACCCCAGCATGCTGTCAAAGGTTCAGAATTTTTTGAAAGAGTCTTTGCTGTGTGTCTAAATATCTCTTGGTGCTGGATTTTTTCCATCAAACTAACATGTATCATACATGTAGTTATGAAGTTGTACTAATCATTTCTTACGCTTCACTCAGTCCAGTTGTGTGTGAACTGAAGACTGCAATTTTTAATCTGGTTTCCCACTTTTAAATTACTGTAGAACTAATGCGACAATAGATACAAACATAAACTAGTTCATTCATCATTACTGCACATGAATTACACTCGCATTTCATCAATGCATTTATAACTATCAAATCATTCATAGCAGTGCAATATGTCTTGGGGCTTTAGCTTCCTGGAACTTTTCAGTGGTTTATTGAATTTGTTAATTTTCTTCATATATGAATATTCAAACAGGTATTGCAAGGGCAAAAGTTCGTGAAGCAAATGGCCCTGGAGAAAAGCGTAAGCTCAACAATGACGTCATCAGTTTATATTTACACTTCTTGACTATTTTCTGCCCTGAAATTCAACATGGAATTTTCATTGGATATATAAGATACAGATTCTGAAATTTCATGTAATTCTTAGGTTTTTCATTATCAGATCTAGTTATGTTTGTACGAAACTGTTTTGCTTAACTATTCTGTGTTGAATTTTGGGATTTCCTTCATATCCATGACTGTATATTAGCATGATCAGTAACATTATTTAGTATATAACTAAATGCATGCATTTCCAGGTAAGTGGGTATGATCAATGTAGTAAGGCCTTCCAATCTAAATTGTGATGTATCCTTTCAACCTCTCAGTTTTATTCCATCTATCACCAATCTTTCATTTCGCAATTGTACATCTGTATACAATGCTTGGGAGTGGGATCATGGGAATGTTGGCCTGTGTTTGGCAGAATTCACATGGTTAGTCCTGGGGTAATAGATAAATGAGGAAAACCTCTGGTCTCTATGATTGTGTCGTCTGCTTTTTCCAGGATGGTAAACACATCGGGGACGGGGATACGATAAGTTTATTTGTCTTTGATGAAAATGAACACGAGTTGGCTCAGGAGGCCAGTCTTAATGACGGCATTGTCGACTACCATAAAGTAGCCAAGCACCATTACCCGGACCTACAACAAACCAAAGCCAAAACTGACGTAAGATTCCACGTCACTTCTGGAATTACGCACACAGAGAATGCGTTGACAAACTTGTGTGAATCACCACCCTCTTTTTGTTGTACTGTAAACCCTATAAATTTACATGTAGTTGACATTTTTAAGTCGAATGTTATATAAAAAAATTGCATGAGTTTTAAATTTTTGTTGTCCGTTCAGTAAATGTAATTTTCTTTCTTTTCGAGTAATTTCTTGCTCTTTCTCTGTATGGCTTAGAATCTATGTGTAGACGTCAATTGAGGATTTGAACACAATACTAGTTATTCTACTGAAAATTACTGAAAATAACTGAGGAAAGGGTATGGGAATATAAATTGGATGATTAATTAGACTATGAAAAAGTTAAATCGAGGCTGTTATGTTTGTACTTTTTCCACAGCCTGTGATAGAAGAGAAAGACGGTAGTCAAGGAGACCAAGATTCGTTTGGCTCTGTAGACTTGGCGCCCTATATGAATGCAGGTCCTGAGGACTCGCTCAACCGCACTAAAAGGTTCTCTCAAAACGGCAAAAGGACAGCTTTCCTTTCTGAAATAAACACCAAGAGAGAGGTTATTAAACCTGCGCGAAATGCAATAAGTGAATACTCAGTGAGTCGATAATCCTATCCCCTCAGAATCTGCTTTTATTTCCCTTAGCTTCATTCTGTTTATGTATAATTATTTTCGATAAATTTAGTCAAGTGCTTTGACTAAATTGGATAAAATTACAAACTTTGAAATTTGCAAAGCTTTTTAGTCACTTTTATTTTCTATAAAAGTTTATGTTGATCATCGGCTTTATATGATTATTTGTTTTCTAGTTTCCCTTTGAACTATTGTTTTGTTTATATTTGATTTTTAAAATATTTTTTAGTTTGAATTAAATGGTGAGGTTAATGAAAGTATGCTAAAGAAGTTTGCTTTAACTTGCGGTTACCATGGTTATCTGTGCGTGTCACCTATCTGTTTCTCTTATTCTGCCGCTAACTTCATGAACGGCATACAGTGTAGTCGGCAAACCATGGGTAATCGATCACCCCAAGTTTTCCCAGTAAGAGAAACAGATTTACGTTCTAGATATACCATCAAGTTATTTATAAGTTTCAGACTTAAAGAGGGCGGCTTGTATTCTCTGTGACGTTGTAACCAATGCGTGGACATCTTGCATGTCAGATTGGCATCTATTGTTGGCATGGCAACCTGTCATCAGCATGATTTGTGTATATGTGATCAAAATATATTACAGGGAAGTGCATGCATAACATCATGGTTACAACATAATTTAGAGCACATATTAGTCGCAATGACTCAATTATGCTAATCATTTTGTAAGCACGTTCTGATCATTTTATTAATCTAATATGCTTTTAATTCCTTTAGTTTTATTTCTTCCTCCTTTTATTTATTTGTATGTGTTGCATTTTGTCTTTGTTTTACAGTTCATTTGAAATGGTTTACTTGTATATGTACTACTGAACTGATTTTACATGTATATGATTTTCGATTTATCACACAGATTGTTAAATTCTAATTATTATTTTTTTTCATAATTAGGCAAATAAAAAAGCTGCACCTTCGAATGGAAAGCGACCAAGTTCTGCTGAACATAACAAAACGGAGAGTTCAGCTTGTGTTATACAGTGATGTCATCGGTGTTTCTACAGTATCATTTAAATATGCATAACCATTTTGTTGTTTCACTGATTTATTTCTGTGACTTAACATGCTAAAACTGTTGCATGTATATATTACATTGGACTGTACTTTCAGAATATCTGTGATAAAAAGGGTTATGGAACCATTATTTTCTATGGAGAGGTCCCTTGCAATGTTATATTTTGTGTTACTTAAAATCTGTACCGATTGTTCCATCCATTAGGAATCTGAAGTTTTTTAAGTTTATTTACTGTCTAGCATTAAGAATCTCTAGTGAGATTTAATGATAAACACAGTATTGTTTCCATTTTAAAGTGCACTTCTATTGAAGTTGACTTCGTACCATTTCTAATCATATCGATATTTTTCTGTTATATGCTGTGATTTTCCGTCCAATGTTTGCAGTCTATTTCTTCAAAATGTATTTCTATTTATTTCTTTTGTAAAAAAGACTTTTGTGACTATACTCAACAAACATATTAATAAATCATTATATTATCAGTACGCATTTCTTGTTGTGGTAACTATATGCGGGTTATATGGATTACACATAGACATCCTGCAATACGGAAAGTGTTGATTATCTCGAAAGAAGTTCATGTGTGATATCCACAAAATCTGTTGATTTTGTCAAATGATCTGCCTTTCAGCATAGCTCTGCCAACTGGTATTGATTGACATCACGATCTTGTTCAGTGACTGTTGTCGTATGGTCATTTTCATGTGTTTTTTTTTTAGTTTCCATGCACATATGCATTACTTGACATTAGGCACATAGTATTAAAAAGTTTTGCAACTTCTCAACAGAGCATGAGACAGTTTGGTGTGCACCCACTCGTATTATGTTCTACAGAACTGTATGGAAGACGAAGATAACAAACAGTGATCAATCTCGTAACTCCTATAACCAATACAAAATAGAGAGTTGGGCAAACACGGACCTCTGGATATACCAAAGGTGGGATCAGGTGCTTACAAGGAGTAAGCATCCACTGTCAACCATCAACCACCCAACGTTTTGGGTGGTCATCTAGATGCATGCGATAAATATAGTTTCTGAAGCTTTGTTAAAGCGATTTACTATGCCATCCGACTTTGAGTGTTTGAAATTTCTGTAAGCTTTTTCGCTTTTAGCCACCACAAAATAGACTAATGCACGTTAATGTCTGAAATGCTCAGTGGCACATCTATACTGTATTTCATGTTTAATATTACAGTTATTGTTTTGAATTGCGACCACGGCCCTCATTACCCCTGATATGGTAGTACACAGATCTTGTCCCTTTCTCAACCTAAGACTTGACCGGTTTCAGTGCATTGGTTGTACATATATAGATCTCTTAGTGACGCATTGGAGACTAGACAGTCTTGAACATGAGATACAACTGGCTGACTTGAGAACTGAATGGATATTGCTTGGCTTTCGACCAAGTACATCAATATTACCATGTAACTTGCCAGACATATTTTCTATATCCATACGTTTTGGGAAAGGATTTACTTATGCCTAGTATCCCACAAGATTTCTCCAGGCCCATCTATCGTGTAGTTTGTTCTTTCTACATTTTTCGTATTTTGTTCGTGTCAGCCTCCAGGTCTATCCACCGGGTGTTTCTTGGCCTACCCCTCTTGCTCTTTCCTTGGGGATTCCAGGATAGTGCTTGCCTTGTGATATTAGTTTGTGGTTTGCATAGAGTGTGCCCTATCCACCTCCATGTTCACTTCAATATATTGTGGGGATCCGGGTTAGAATAGGTCGTAAGTACCCCTTGCTTGGCGTAAGAGGCAACCAAATGGGGCGGTCCTTCGGATGAGACCGCAAAATCGAGACCCCGTGTCACAGCAGGTGTGGCACGATAAAGATCCCTGTCTGCTCAAAGGCCATAAGCTTCAAGCATAGACCTAAATTTTACAGCCCTTCACCGGCAAAGGTGACGTCTCCATATGAATGAAAAATTCTGGAGAGGGACGTTAAACAATACACAATTTAATATCTTGATTGGGGCTTGGTTTGTAGTTCGGTGTTGTGGATTTTGTCAGGTCATCAGGTGATCTGGAGTATTCGTCTCGGAGATGTGTTGATGAATGTCTGGATCCTGTTTGTTGTTGTGACAGCTGTCCTCCATGTTTCTGACCCATACAAGATCATTGACTTAACATTGCTGTTGAACAGTCTTACTTTGGTGCTTATTGTCATTTCATTGGCCTTTTAGATATTTCCAATTTGCATTAATGCTGTTTTGGCCTTTCCAATTGTAGCTTGTACATCTGCCTCTGTTCCTCCTTGCCGATCAACTATACTACTAAGATCTGCTGAACTTCTTCAATTCTCTTGCCTGACTATGTGATTGCTCTTGATATCTTTATTTTCGTTCAGTTGATTCTTAATCCTACCTGTGTTGATGCTCCTGCAACTGTGGCATTTCCCCCTGCAATTTGATCTAAGTATGTGAAAAAAAGTTCCAGATCGTCTGCAAAATCTAGATCGTCTAACTGGTCCCATGGGATCCATTGTATTCCGTTCCTCTTATTGTCTTTGGATAACATCCATTTTATTACGAGCAAAAACAATAGACATCCTTGACGAACCCCAGTTTTAACCTCGAATGTCTCTGTCAGTTGTCCTCCGTGTATAACTGCATGTCAAGTGTTCATATATTTACAAGTGTACCAGCAACTCTACGATGCCACAGAACCTTCCATGTCGTCTCTGTCAACACTGTCAACGGCTTTCTCGTAGTCTATAAAGCTTACATATAGGGAGAAATTTCATTCAGCTTATTGTTCAATGATGGTGGTGCAGTGTTGCTATCTGGTCCGTACAAGATCTATTTTAATGAAAACCAGCTTGTTAATCAAGTAGCTTGTCATCCACCTCCATATTTCATTCTGTTTAGTACTATCCAGTAGAGTACATTCCCTTGAACATTAGTGGTGTTATTCCCTATAATTTGCACAGTTACAAATATCTCCTTTTTAAGAAACTTTATAAGGTACCCCTCTTTTCATTCTTGAGGAATAGTTTGTTCTTCCCATATTCTCTTGAATATTGTGTAGAGCATGCCAACTGTGCTGTTAAAATCTACTTTTAATGCTTCTGTTGAAATGTTATTGGGCCCTGCTGACTTGCTATTCCTCAGTTAGTGTAAGGCTATTTTGACCTTCTCTTTGGTTGGTGGCCTACAGTCTATTTCTAGGTCTTCTTCTGCTAGTGTGATATCTGGAGGATTAGGTGGTACTTGCCCATTCAACAGCTCTCCAAAATGTTCTTTCCATCTACATGTACATCTTTGTTGTTCTTCACTTTCTGTTTGCTTCCCTGATTTGTTTTGACTGGTCTTTCTTGTTTGTTTCGTTTTCCAGGTAATTTCTTGGTTATATCGTACATATCTTTCACATGTCTAGCTTTTGGTGCCTGTTCTGCTCTTGTTGTCAGCTCTTCAATGTACTTTCTTTTGCCAGCTTTGATACTCAGTTTTGTCCTCCTATTTGCCTCCGCATGTTCTCGTGCTTTTGTTTTATCTCGTCTCTTGTCCTACTAGAATTAACTACTGCCTTCTTATCTTTCCTGTCCTTTACTTTCCTGAGTGTATTATTTGCAATCCATTCTTTGTGATGACATTTCTTCAATCCAAGTATTTCCTGACAGCTTGTGATTTAGGTCTCTTTTATGCAGCTCCAACAATTTTCTACTGTTGTTTATCTATTTCTGTAGTTTGTTTGTAATCTCTCATCTCTGCTGCAACTTGTGCTGTTTGCCCTGATTCATACATGGTTCTTACATTCCCAATTTCTATGATGATGTTTCTAGGTCTGAGGTTTTTTTTCGGTCTTGTAGTTTCCATCTATTTTCGCCTGCCCTCACATGACGTTCCTCGTCTTTCATTCGAAGAACCTTCTCTTCCAACATCGAGAAGTTTTGATTAAATCTTGTTTGCGTTTCTGTAGCACTTATCTTTTTACACGGTAGGGTTGCTAACCCTGCGCAAAACCCTCTGAACCCGGAGGACCGGTAGTTTTCTGTTGGAGTTTTCCTTCCTCTAGTCACAGATTTCAGTTATTTGAAGGTGCCGGGGACTCTCCTTTCACCACTGTCACTCAGCTACCGAAGCATTTCCAGGGCCACCAACGGGGAGGTGTGACATATAACTAACTGGCAGTACCTAACTGAGAGATAGGCATTTAACTCGATGTTTTGATGATGTCACCTAGCTATATCTCTCGAGACTTTCACCAGTCTTTGGCCCATGAAAGGATTTGTTATCTCGGGTTGCTTTTTTCTACAAAAGCCGATAAAAGCGGCATACTAATAGTCGGAAACGAAAAAAGACTAATTGATTGATTGCATGAAAGGTGAAGATAACTAACAGTGATCAATCTCATAACTCCTAAATAGCAATACAAAATAGAGAGTTGGACAAACACGGACTCCTGGACACACTAGAGGTGGGGTGAGGTATCTAGGAGGAGTAAGCATCCCCTGTCGACCGATCACACCCGCAGTGAACCCTATATCTTGATAAGGTAAACGGAGTTATCCGTAGTCAAAATCGGTGTGCCGAGAACGGTCTAACAATCGGTATGAAACTCGTCAGACAGCATTTGGCCCAATGATAGGTTGTATTGGCAAACTAGATCGTTAGTACGACCATAGGATTTGCGAAATGCTGACTTTAAACGAGACTGTTGAAACCCATGCACCATCTACTTGTCAGTAGCCTGCCTCGATTCAAAAACTGACCATACGCAGAACAAGCTCTTGTGTATAGAATCAGTTGAGAGATATAAACACCATATGCAGGTGATAATGGAATATTGCTAATATGGGAAGTTGGCGACGGAGAAGCTGAAATCATTCTGTTTGTCATAGAGTTGAGCTGTTGGTTTGTCGTTATTATCTATTTTCATTAAAATATATAAGTACGAAGCATATGTGGACGACTTTTTGGTGTCTTTTATTTCGAGTTCGCTGGGATATATCGAATCGACATATAAATGAAAGTTATTATTGTTAATAGATAAAACATTGTCTATATATGTCGTGTCTATATATGTCGAATTGAAGGTCACAGCAAGAGATGTTTTCTTTTCACGTAGAAGCTTTTGAATAAATTCTGCTTCATAAGAATTTAAAAACAGGTCAGCTAACAAAGCAGAATTTGTGCCCATGGGAATTCCAACAGACTGTTGGAAGACCTGATCACCACAGACCAGGAAGATATTGTCCATGAGGAACTCCAGTATATTTTTTATTTCAACTTCAGAGTACTTGTGCGGGGAATCAGACTGGTGCTTTAAGAAAGTAATTTTCTTGGATGACTGATCACTAGAGACGGATATTTTCCTTTTCTATATTTGTTGAAGAAGCGACTGTCTGTGATATAAAAAATTCTACTCTTTAACTTATCGTGAGGAAGGGTCATGTAAAGTGCTGAAAAGTCATACGTTTTGATGTTGTAAGCCTGAGAAAGATTTTGCGATTTCAAATTACTTTCCCGTGGGGTTCTGGATCAGAATAGGTCATCTCTACCCCTTGATTGTCTTAAGAGGCGACTAAATGGTGCGGTCCTTCGGAAGAGACCGAAAAAAACGAGGTTCCGTGTCACATTAGGTGTGACATGATAAAGATCCCTCCCTGCTCAAAGACCGTAAGCGCCGAACAGTTGTTAATATTTTCGTGAGGAGCAAAGATAGGGGCTTGCTAAAACATTTACTGGATCCAGCAATGTATTATTATTATTTTTTTTTTGGTAACGGTATTTGTGAGATTTATGAATCCAGTATAGGTACGGTAATTCATATTCATCCATACTATTGGCTGGGATACTAAAGGTATCTATAACTAAAGGATGATGTTGAAGAATTACATCTTTTGAAATGACAGTTGGAGTATAAGTACGATTACTAAATGTGGAATTAATGCCAAGTTCGTTTAAAACAGTTGTAATAATGAGACTTACATGTATAAGCAAAGACTATGTTGTTGCAGGCTTTGTCAGCTGGGACAAAAAGAGTATTGTGATGGTTTACAGTTTCCATCCATAATTGGTCTACTTACCAACCTGTCACAAATATGGTTAGATTTGAACGGACCATGAACTGTGATGAATCATGTTTGCAATATTAAATGTGTCCTTTACGTAGCACACTTCTTTCAGCCTCGGATTTTTCTATTTAAGCTTACTGTTGGTGCTATTGATGTAGCAATTAGTGCTGCTTTGTTTCAAGAACAGAGTGACCTTGTAAAAAGAATTTTTTACTTTCTTCAAAGAAACTTACAAAATATCAACAAAATTATTCTATCATGGAGAAAGAGTGACTTTGTTTGTTATTGGCTGTACAACATGTTGATATTTGTTTGTTATTGGCTGTACAACATGTTGATATTTGTTTCAATGTGACTCTGCGCCCGTTTCTTGTTTCTAGGGATTACAACGTCTTCACTCTTTTGTATAAAATGTCAAACAAGAATCAAAGATTCACTAGATGGAGTTTGCAGTTGCAAGAGCAGGACATATCGAAGGCAAAGACAAAGTCACTGCTGATACCTTGTCCTGGGTCATACCAGATGCTTTGATTTGATATACATGTACATGTATTGAATTTTGGTAAATTAAGTTTTCTTTGTTATTCAACTTTAAGGGGGTGTTGGGTGTTGTGTAATACATTTATAGTATAGTGTATATGTATTACTCAGTTATTGTTTATTGACATATGGGACCTAGTTTTCGAGGATCTGGAAATTTTTAGAACGATGTTTGGGAGAGTTTTATAGAAGGGTGGTGGTTGATTGGTTGTGTATTGCTTAAGGTCCCGAACGAGAATCTTTCACTCATATGGAGACGTCACATTGCCTGTAAAGGACTGCATACTCGTCGCTCAGGGCCTTTGAGCAATGAGGGATCTTTATCGTGTGACGCGGGACCTCGATTTTTGTGGTCTCATACGATGGGCTGCACCATTCAGTCCCCTATCACGACAATCTTGAGTATCCCGTGACCTTAAACAAGAGTTCCTGCGTCACAGTAGGCATTGGCACCGTAACATGTAAAGAGTCATCGAACTGTTACTGCCCTGGCGCCATGCATAGATCAAATGTGTGGTACTTTATCCAAAACTGGTAACGTCTCAATATGAGCAATCTGATTTAAACCAGATCCTGAGATCCGATTGTGAGCGTATTCTAGGATCTGATTTTAATCAGATTGCAATATGAGTGAACGATTCTCACATGAAACGTAAAACAGCATGCATAAAAAGCAATAGAGTACATTATCCAACGATCTGCGAACATAACATTTTATTGCTGGAAATGTTAACAGGCACTATTTGGGGAAATTACTAATCGTTGCAACCATTCAGTTCGGTCGTACCTTATACATGTAAGCCTCCTCAAAGTTTTCGAGTGATGCTTGTTTCGAACTCTTTACGTCATTTTCTATCGGTGTCGATAGTAAAATTTAAAGCAAGAAGATGTCTACGAATCGTTATTTACATAGGTGATAAAAAGAAAGAAAACAAATGTCACATATAAATAGGGTGTGTTTGGTTCCACGTATACAAAGAATACATCTATAAAGGAATGCAATGTTACAGTTCGTTTTGTGGGTTAGCAAATTATACAAATCCAAAGGAATTTAAAAGATGCCACACCTTAAAAGTCCGCTTATTTGAGAATAATAGAATCCTTCATTAGCACGAGTGTGGCATTTGGAAATTCCTCCGATGGGACATGGTTGGCAGTCTAGGGTGTAGCTTTGTCGAATTCCGATTCCAAAGCATTATATATGTCTCTGAAATGATGAAGAGTTTCTTTTCTCATATTTCCCCCGCAACTTATTGGATAAATTCGGGATTTCAAAACAAAAAATAAATCAAAATTCTCATAAACTTTCGCATGCAAGTGTTTGCTTTTAAATACACTATATACCCATATATATTCTTGCTGCAAATGTCAAAATACATTGAGTATTCTGCTTGGCAAGTGTTCTGGGGTTGTCCCATACCCTATTTCACAATGGTTTGAATATATTTAAAACAATTGAGGTGATGACCCCTAAACAATATATATTCCTGCTGCACTTATCAATATGCTTTGTGTATTATGATAGATAGGTGCCCCAAGTTCAAATATCATTACAATGGCTGAGATTCCAACCCTTAAACCAAATTCAATACATTCTTGGTGCACATGAAGCAATACACTGAGCACTAGGGTTTTGTTCATCGATTTCCTACCACATTTGATCCTCAAGGTTAAAATGAAAATTCCAAAAACGTACTGCACATCTAAAGGACACTACCAATCATCTTCCGAAAGATGATTTAGCAACTGCATAAAATGTAAAAGGAGTGCTGGGAACCGGCCACCACGGTGAAAATTAAATTTTTGAGACCTTATCGCATCTACAGGACTCCATCCATTACCTTCCAAAATATGATTTGAATACTGCGTAAAATATAAGAGGAGTTTTGGTAACCAGGTTTTTTTTTTCTATAGAAAAACATCGTTTTTCGACCCCCATTTGGCCTCCAGGATGCAAATGAAAATACCAAAACCTTATTGCACATCTACAAGGCACCACCTATCATATTCCCAAAAATTAATTGGTTACTGCTTAAAATAAAAGAGGAGATGTGTGACAGACGGACGGACAGATGGACGGACCAGAGTAACAATATACCCGAACTTCTTTAGAAAGTGCGGGTATAATTAGACAGTCAGAAAGAGCATATCTGAAAATGGATTGAATTTTAAAAAAAATCAAGAAAACCTCCCAAAAAACAACAATAAATTGTTTTTCATAAAATCAAATTCGACGGAAACAATACAATGATATCTTAATGTCAGAGAACGAGCCGATTGTTACTTCAATAATTTTAACAAATTTTCTGCTGCTGTCTTGAGTTCAATGACAAGTGTAGGAAAATCCAAAGCAACAATCCCTCCTATGACGAAGACAATGATTATTATTCCGAAGTAACCGAATGTTTTGGCAGATGGCCGAGGGTCGTCTGCTGATGTTTTTTTACGGATAGTGGAAGACAGTGTGGTTTTCTCCACCTCGAGTTCTTTCTTGATTTCTGCGATTTCAGCGTTCAACTCCTCCATGGAGTAAATGGTGGAGTTATATTTTACAATACATCCGGGAGGACAGGTACAATTATTTGGTGAGGAGGCGGTTGTTGTGGCTGAAGTGGATTCAGTGGTAGGTGAAGTGGATTCAGTGGTAGGTGAAGTGGGTTCAGTGGTAGGTGAAGTGGATTCAGTGGTAGCTAAAGTGGATTCAGTGATGGCTGAAGTGGATTCAGTGGTAGCTGAAGTGGATTCAGTGGTAGGCTGAGATTCAGTTGTGGTGGATTCAGATGAAGCTTAAAAAAAGAAGTAATTTCTATATTTATAGAGCTCCTTTTACCACCATACAAACACAATGAATCCGAAATGAGCGAAAATGTACTATTTGAAACTTCCTTAAAATTATTACTGGTAACAACTATCATCATAGATGGTCTGCAATTTCACTGTAGATATGTCATTGTAAAATACAATCTTATTTTCTCTGCAATTCAATTTTCTATATTTTGACTGTAGGTCATAACCGTGGATTAAAACATGAAGTGGATATAACAGTGCTTTAACATTTATTCATTATATGGTTGAATAAATAAGATCTTTCTGGTTGGCTAAGATCTAAAAAATCAGAAAAATAAATCCGAGATTTCTGATTGAAAAAAATCGAACAAATTGAAAAAATAAAACGTTTTGTACACATCAAAGAGTCTTCGATTGTAGATTGCTGATTGTATATTGTTAACGTCCCACTCGATAATTTTTAACTTATATGGAGTCGTCAACATTGCCAGTGAAGGGCTGCAAAGTTTAGGCCTATATATGCTGGGCTCTTGTAAACGGCCTTTGAGCATGGAGGGATCTTTATCGTACCACACCTGCTGTGACACGGGGCCTCGGTTTTTGCGATCTCATCCGAAGGACCGCCCCATTTAGTCGCCTCTTACGACAAGTAAGCGGTACTAAGGACCTATTTTAACCCGGATCCCTACGTTTGATCTTTCAACCTCGAAACAAAATAGGTTGAAAGCGTGACACTATCAATGTCCCAAAATTACAAAGCTTTGACCTCTTTTGGATAAGATGATTCAGGTTAGCATTGTAGCCCCTGAAACTCTTGTTTTAGTGATACCTGTAAGATTTCTATATGCCATTCAAACATTTATCAACATTCCGAATATTACCTAATATCTTTGAATTTGTTCCTTTAAAAAACCATTAATACATGTATTGATTTTTTTCTTTAATCAGACATACCGGTGATGTTTAAATGTAGTTTTCCTCTCAGGAGTCAATATATGCTGTGGTCTAAACGCGAGTAATTAGAGCACTAAGTCATTAACTATGTCATGGAATATACGTATACCCCATTAGATTTTTTGTCTGTACATTAATTCCTCACTTAATGTAAAGTGCAATACATTTATTTTTGAAAAGCAGACGACAATCTATATATCGGACGCAATCAAAACTTATAAAATCGTGGAGAGTAGGATAACAATACTCTGCGAGCCTGAAGTGAATCGCCTTCCCAAGTCAAGGGTTGGTGATTCACCACATTTCGCACAAACACTTGAAAGACTAAGTTTCTTTTAAAGGTATCTTCATCTAGCGATATTAAACATACTTGGGGATGAGCCGAACTTTGTCTTTTAGGTAATCAGAATTCAGGTTTGGGTAGTTAATTCATACTGAAGGAATTCAACAACTTTGAAAGAATCTGAAATATATTTCGTTTTCTTGAGAGCACTCGCATACACCCTAAAGATATCACCTTCATTGGTGTCCATAATAAGTCCAGATTAACAAGTTTGTTACCAAAGCTCGAACGGGTGTGTCGCCATTGTCTGTTTAGATGAATAATTTCATTGGATAATTTAATCGCGCTTCGAATCGAATAACCAACCCCGAAATTTTCAACTTAATCTGTCAAAGGTTTGTAAATCACACATCGTTGGCTTGAGATATAATCATCCTTAGTACATCTCATCTGAGTAAGCGAATTGGACACTTGGCCTGGGAAGATGTCCTTAGTATTGCAAATTTATATTTCATTTTGAGGGTGGTAGTTATAGTGTATTCATGAATCGTGTACAAAAGAGTTGTATTGATATAAAAGAATGTTTTCTCAGTTGGATTGTAACAAACCAAAGAAAGACATTTTATCATTTATATTTTTCAGTATTTTTGTTTAATACCAATACTTTAAAGTACGTAAAATGTAGATATTATCGACCAGTAAGTTATCTAAATGTAACCCCTGACCTTTGACTTACTTGCGTGAACCCTGGGGTCCATGACAAATTTACATAAGCGAGGTTAAACCGGATACTATTGGAAAAAGTCAGTTTGCGCATGCCCAAGTGTACATGTACATTTTCACCGGAGCCAATCGGAACATCGCTTGGTCTTTTCCGTCTAGTCAAGGAAAACGAGTCTTTTTCCTCTCGACTTAACGGAAAAGCCCGAGCGATGTTCCGATTGCACCTGATTTGATGACGTGACATTTATTTATAGATTGGAACCTAACACTAACAGGGTAGCACATGACTGTACATATTGGAGGGGATTGGGTCAGCATGCGCATATACAAGTAGATGTTTATCGGAATCAGCAAGATTTCATGAACAATTGTCAAGATAATTTAAAAATAAATTAAATATTCTTCATGGTATGTGAAAAACAGATTTTCATTGTTCTTGATAAAAAAGATTAATATTATTGAGTGTAATTTATACATAGTTACATGGCAACATATTCACAACTTTCAAGATTTTAATATTTTTGTGAAGAGCAAAGATAAGGGCTTGATAAAACATTTACTAGATCCGGCAATGTATCTTTGTATGTAAGGGTTTATGTGAAGTTTAGAAATCCAGTATAGGTATGGTAACTCATATTCATTCGTTCCATTGACTGAGATATTAAATGTGTCTAAAACGGAAGCAAGGTTCTGAAGAATTTCAGTTTTTTAAAGGACAGTTGGAGTATAAGTACGATTACCAAATGTAAAATTAATGCCAAGTTCGTTTAAAATACAGTTGTAATAATGAGCCTTACAAAGACAATGTTATTACAAGATTTGTCAGCTAGAACCAAAACATATTCCTCATGTAACCTATCTAATTCTTTGATTACTTTTGGTTTACTAAATACATCTTCCAACAGTCCGTTGGAATTCCCACGGGCACGAATTGTGATCCTTTGTTAGCTGACCTGTTTTTATATTCTTATGAAGCAGAATTTATTCAAAAAATTCTACGCGAGAAGAAAAAAAATTTCTTGCTTTGACCTTCAATTCGACACTTAGATATATCGACGACGACGTTTTATCTATTAACAATAATAATTTTCATTCATATGTCGATTCGATATATCCCAGTGAACTCGAAATAAAAGACACCACAGAGTCGTTCACTTCTGCTTCATACTTAGATATTTTATAGTGATCCTTATCAAATTTTGAGTAGTATATATTAACAGCAAACCAACAACTCAGCTTTATGATAAATGGGACGATTTCAGCTTCTCCATCGTCAACTTCCCATAATCACCTGCATATAGTGTTTATATCTCCGAACTGATTCGATTGCAAGAGCTTGTTTTACGTATGATCAGTTTTTAAATCGAGACAGGCTACTGACAAACAAGTTGATGGTGCAGGAGTTTTAACAATCTCGTTTAACGTCAGCATTTCACAAATTCTATGATCGTTATATCTAGTTTGCCAGGACAACCTACCATTAGGTCAAATGTTGTCTGACGTGTTTCATACCGAATGTGAGGACGTTCTTGGCACAACGATTTTGACTACGGATGACTCCGTTTGCCTGATCAAGATGTGGGACTTACGGCGGGTGTGATCGGTTTACAGGGGATGCTTACTCCTCCTAGACACCTGATCCCACCTCTGGTATATGCAGGGGTCCGTGTTTGTCCAACTCTCTATTTTGTATTGCTATTTAGGAGTTATGAGATTGATCACTGTTAGTTATCTTCACCTTTCATAAGGATAAATGGTACGTACATGTACTTGTATTTCGATGTGTTTAATACGGGATTTTAATATTCCTCTGATATATTAATACTCCTCTTATAGGGCTCACGACGGGTGTGACCAGTCGACAGGGGATCCTTACTCCTCCTAGGCACCTGATCCCATCTCTGGTGTGTCCAAGGGTCCGTGTTTGCCCAACTACAGTATCTATTTTATATTGATTATAGGAGTTATGAGATTGATCACTGTTCGTTATCTTCACCTTTCTTATACTTTTAATTTATTCTGACAAGGTACATATATTGAGTTCTTTTTCATATTTACCCCATCGTCGACATAATTCATAAGAGAGATGAAGTTCTGTCATCAATTGAAAGACCGAGGTTGTATGAATTCGGACCTTTTAAAATAAGTGATTTCAGGTCCTCATTTTTAACTATATCAATATCACCAGTAATGACATCTCCAGCTGTGACTGACGAGATATGATTTCAGTCACTATATTTATTTTCTTAAAAGTCATTACATGTACTTGAAAATTGTCCAAAGAGGAATTCTGAAATTCATATTTCCAACAACTAGATCTATTCTGTCTATTTCTTCCTTGTCCATGTGCAGGGCCATGAGATGGTTCGGTCTCCCCTGAGACATCCTGGATCGTAAGATTTTACACTTCGAAGGTTGCTGAAAGGCTTCTCACTGACTGCATTAGTGGCAGACATGACCAAAATTAATCAAATTATAATTGCTATTTGGCTGAATAGGTCCTCGTTATTCCTCCTACCAAATATTCTACAATAATTTTGACCGATGCCTCGTCTGAACGAACTTTCAGGCCAGTTTTCATGGTCTCAAGCTGTGTTTCAAGATCTCTTCTATCAATATCAGATATGTAGAAATTACACACGAAATTCAGCTCGTTCTCATAAATCTGACCACTTAACGCTTCCATCAAAAGGTCCATCCTGTCTTTAATACAAATGATAGCAAGGTCTAGGGCCTAAGAATAATGTTTCCGATATATTTCCTCCTTATTTCCTCCACTGGTGTTGGGTGATATGATTCGGAACCTTCGTCAAGACGTTTTGGCAGCCCTTTTCTTCTTGGAGGCTGTGGCTCATTAACTGTCAATTCTTGTTGTCTCTTCTTAACCTTCTCTCAGAAAATATCAAACTGTTTCTCGTTTCTCATCTTTTGCAAAGTCTAGATTTGCATTGTCAGAGCTGCCATTTTGTTACCTTCAGTTGCAGTGACATTCTCTTTCTATAGTGCTTTGTCGGGTCAAAGTTTCTTAACAACTGCATATGACGTCATAGACCATAGTATTCTAATCAGGCGTATGGAGTATGCTTTTGACATCACGGGATCGGCTTTGTCGTGGACAAGGTCTTATATCTCTGGTCGAAGTCAACAAATCTAGAGATTTCCTACTTTACTTTGGTGTTCCGCAGGGTTCGGTATTAGGACCTCGTCTGTATCATGTTTTCCAAACCAATCGAAGAAATTTGCCGAAGGCAAACATGTCCTATCATTGTTACGCGGATGACACTCGGGTATACCTGGTTATAAATCCGAATGACAGCTGGTACAATATTGCAGACAGACTTGAACAGTGTCTTTCTGACATTGATAACTGAATGCAAAACAACATTCTCAAGCTAAATCAGGAAAAAACAGAACTTTTCTATACCCCAAAACGTAAAGCTAGTGAATTATTAGGATATCAACTGGCTTTCGGTGGATCTGTAATGTGTCAAACATCTTGGGATGTTTTTTGACAGCACACTTGGCATGTGATGTCAAATAAGTGCGTTGACTAAATCATCATGCAGGGCACTTGTTAGATCACTGATTACATCCCGTCTTGATTATGGAAATACACTTCTTTATGGTGTTAATTCAGCATCCTTGCAGAAGTTACAGAAAGTTCAAAACACTGCTTTCAGACCAGTGACACGTTCAAGGAAACATGAGCATATTACACCAATTCTCATATCGCTTCACTGGTTACCTGTGACATATCGAACGAAATATGAAATCCTGTTGTATGCTTTCAAGACTCTACATGGATTAGCTCCAGCATACATCCAGGAACTGAATCAAGTGCACCACCCTCAGCGAAAACGTCGGTCTGTTGATTCCTTATCCCTTCTAAAGTCACGCGTTCGTACTAAACTGTATGGTGAAAGACGGTTCGATGTGTCCTCATGAACCCTGTGGAGCTGCCTTCGGCTGGATCTTCGATTCGAAGATTTATTAGCTGTTTTTAAAAATAAACTTAGACCATTTCTTTTTAAACTTACATTTAATTTGTAATTTGGTATTTATGTACAGCGTATACAGTTATTAGAATAAAAGCAAAAAAAAAAAACAAACCAAAAAACCCAAACATTTATAAAGTTTTGCCTATTCTTAGCTACTTCAGTTCAATATTATTGCATGTATTTTTCTTAATGCGTTTGTTGTTCTTAGGTTTTAGTTTCTTTTTCATGTAAAGAATCTTAGGGTAAGTGTGTTAATTAGATAAAGCGCTATATAAATTTACAATGATAATAATGAATAATGATAATCTTATAATTGTTTCACTAAGAAGAGAATAAAAAAGAAAGTCGAATGTCTGCATATAAAGAGCAACACCTCTATTTCTCCTTGTCTGTTCCTTCACCTGGTGCCTCATCCCACACATCTTGCCTGTTCCTTCACCTGGTGCCTCATCCCACACATCTTGCCTGTTCCTTCACCTGGTGCATCATCCCATACATCTTGCAGGACCTCATAGTTTTCAGTTACGCTATGTAGGGGTTCTGTTCTTACTGTCCAGTGAGTCCGATAGAGGACTTGCATACCTGGAGAGTCTGTGTGTTTAGCAGTAGATTTAATAAAAATGCCATCTCTACGAGGTGACAATTTGATCAGGTTTGTAATTTCTCTGGTATTTTCTAGAACATTCTGAATTGTCCTGCATCACCACAAGCAAGTACATGACCTGTAACAATGCATATATACTGCACGCCTTTCAACTGCACTGACCCGAGAGGCAACTCCAGACTTGCATCCAGCCATAGCTTGTTGCCCAATCATAACACTGACCGCGAGCGCCATCAAAAGAAAAATTAAATATTTCAAATACGTCCTTGATGGAATTGAAGATCGTTGAAGTTTTTATGTTATCAATATGGTATAATCCAACAACAAATTTCATGAGGTTTAAATCAATTTATTGTCCATCCATCGTAAACAAATAACAAGTTGCTCCTTATTTGAACTATCGACGGTTTCATCCGCCATGATAGTAAAAACCTCCTTCTGTGTCAGATTTAATTTTTACGAAGTATTTCATTAGCCATTATTTTGATAATTCATTCTGAAGTTCTGGTGAAGTAAAGTCTTTCTGTATTCCCAATTTTATTGTCAAAATCAGTGTGCCAAGAACAGCTTACCAGGTAATTAACAATCGGTATGAAACACGCCAGACAACATTTGACCCAAAGATAGGTTGTATTGGCAAACTAGATCATTATAACAAACATAGAATTTGTGAAATGCTGACTTAAGATGAGCCTGATGAAACCCCTGTAACATCAACTTGTTTGTCAGTAGCCTGTCTCGATTTAAAAACTGACTATACACAGAACAAGCTCTTGAGTATCGAATCAGTTGAGAGATATAAACACCATATGCATTGCAAGTGATGATGGAATACTGTTACATAAATATTCTTTCCCAGCATGTGCACCAAAATTCAGTTTTTGTTGGTATTTGCGGGTTTTAAGACGTTCCTAAATATTCTGAATGCCAATTATTGTAGATTCCAAAATAATGTTTTTTGATCACCGGTTAGTAAAGCAAATGCATTAAAAGGCGTATCGAATCAGTTGAGAGATATAAACACCATATATGCTGGTGATGATGGAATATTGATACATAAATATGGGAAGTTGACGAAAGCTGAGTAGTTAGTTTGCCGTTAATATTTATTTTCAACAAAATATCTAAGTATGAAGCAGATATGGAGGACTCTGTGGTGTCTTTTATTTCGAGTTCACAGGGATATATCGAATCGACATATGAATGAAAATGATTATTGTTAATAGATAAACAGTGTCGATATATCTAAATTGAAGGCCACATCAAGAGATTTTATCTTCTCATGTAGAAGCGTTTTTTTAGAAGTAAATTCTGCCTCATAAAAAATATAAAAACATGTCAGCCAATAAAGGAGCACTATCCGTGCCCATGGGAATTTCAATAGACTGTTGGAAGACCTGATCACCAAAGACTATATGAAGATATTTTGTATGAGGAACTTCAGCATCTTTTTAATGTGCTGCATTTTTGTTTCTTTTCATTGCTTTGATTAGATTAGATATGTACTCAGGTACATGCATTCAGATCTGAGTTAAGTTTTCATCGTCATTCAAATTGTTAAGGAGGGTGTGTGTGTAATACATTGTACTTGATTGACACGTGTGACCTAAAAGATTATATACGTTCTATTTTTAGATCAGTGTTTGTCAGAGTTTGAAACAGAAAGATGATATTCTTTGCCATAACACTGAATGTTCTAAAAGAGAATCCATCAGAACAGTATTTTTTAACATTATGTGATAAAACATCATTCTACAAGCACTCTACAGAATTACGTTTGGATGTTTACATCTGGACTTAACAGATTACTGGTCAATTTATGCCAGCTTATATTCTCGAGTCTGAATTCAGCTAGGTGGTAAACCTGAGCATCAGACACTGTTTTGTGAACTTTGATTACACCTACTCTGAGTAATTTTTCTTTGATATATTTTTCTGTGAATAATTGTAAATAAATTGTTATAAAGTCTTTGAATTGTTTGGGATTGATTTCTGCTGGGCTTCTATACATACTGTTACAGCAAGATGGAATCTGATCACATGACCGACTGTATCTGTTAAATAATGATACCTTATTTGTTAATTAAATCTTCATTGATGCTTATTGACACTTTGCAACATACCTAGATTTGGAATAGTGCTGCACAGAAAATAATACGAGTTGTCACATTTCTCTGGAAACCAGCTGCTGAAATACACAGATACACAGCGCCACTTCGCATCGTTGATGGTTTTGACATAGAAATTTTCATATGTTTGTTCTTGTCCTGAGAGAGTTGTTAGTCGGTAGCTGGAGGTGGTGTCCACATCATACCCAATGTAAACAGTGCTCGAACGTCGGCTATAATATAACAGTTGTAATTAGAAAACTATAGAATTATAAATGTAATGTAAATCCCAATTATACAAGAAACTGTTCAAAGAATTCCGATACATTGATTGATTAATTGATTGACACAATAGTTCACTTTATCGAAACGTCGTCACCTGTTGTAGGTTAAGTGCTACACGTAGATCTATACGCTAGTCGCTCTTTTGCCTTTCTTTATCATGTCAATACACACTGTGATACGAGCAAAATGCTCTCAGACTTTTAACAAACGGTCGTTTCTGGGGGAAATACCAAGCAAAAAATTTTGCCTCCTAGGACTGATATCGTCCTAGTGAAATAGCCTTCGCTCCATCGCTTTCATTAAACATTTTTCAACAACTATGATATACTTTCGCGAAATTAAATAAAATTCTGTGATAAACACTCATAAACTGCGGATACGTTACAAACATTCCCCAAACTTACCCCACTGAATCCAGAAAATTGTGAACAGCGTTTTCCATTGGGGCGTCGGTTAGAATGGCTAGATACCCTCCTTGGTTCAGGCACTCTGTCTGCCCTTTGGTAAGATTACCCTTGACGGTACTCACCCAAAAGCAGACATTCCCATTGTTGACGTCATTGTATAATATACTATTCGCACCCATTCCATTACAGGCGGCCGTCTGCCCATCTGAAAATTCAAAAACTATCTGAAAATTCAAAAACTTTAAATCTAAAGAAAATGTCTAATATCTTTCTGTCTGTGAAAAGACAAACTGCTTAAATATTGCAAAAGGAAACCCTTTTTATAATGAGCATTGGTAAAACTTTCGCGATCTCATGACTATATTACTTTACCATTATCATGAAGCAGATATCAACTTACTCAAAAATATTTTAAACAGAAATGGACAGAGTCTGATTAAAATATGGAAAACAGAATATCATTACCAGGTGTTTTAGTTTATGTTATTTTGGAATTTAATAGAGTTGTTCGATTTTTTTAACACAGTTATATGAAGAAAAAATGGAATTGTTGATATTTTTTCTGATAAGAATTCATACATCTATTTTGAAATTGTGACAGTGGATAATTTTTTATGTGAAAATATATTATATAATAGATTTATTTTAATTGTCAAATGCACTGTATACTCACTTTGAAAAACACAAGAAAACACCCATGTCCGGAATACCCACGCAAGCCACATTATAACAGTCACAACTTAAAAAGGGCGGTATTTTGTACTCTGTAGATAATTGAACATCTAAAGCTCAGTAAGTTTGGTTGCTGCTTTTAAACAATTTATGATGTACACAATGTTAACTTGTATCCATACACCGAACAATGGTTGTTCTCCGAGGCATTTAAAATAAAGATATAATCTCGTTCACGATTGAAACATCATGAAAATTGATACGGAAACGATTCGACTGTGAATTATTTAGTGGAACTCATCAGCTATTTTGGTTCAAAACAATATAAATGTATCTGTGTAATGGAGTACATTTATCCAATTTTAATTTTCTGTCCAAACAGAATTTTTTTTTACCTGGTGAAATTAAGATGGTGTTAAATTATATTGAAGCTTTAAAGGGACTGATTCGCGATTTCCCCCCAACTTTTGTTTTTCACTTTTAATGATCAAAACAACCGTCTACTGTGTTTAAAAGGTTAAAATATTAAACATTATCACAGAAATATGGGAACCCGTAGGGTACCCCCACATTATCATTATTGTTCCCTATATGAAATACCGAAATTATAATAGAAGCTCATTAGAGAGAGAGAGAGAGAGAGAGAGAGAGAGAGAGAGAGAGAGTTATTGTTTGTTTGTAAACAAAGATTACGGTACCGTGTATATTATTGTTTGCGAAGTTTTCAAAAGAAATGGATATCGATCTAAGTTTATTATATCTATCACATAGCTGCAATTATCATTAGTGATCTTGTTAAAATTAATTAGCAGTCTAAACAATGGTTAGTAAAATTTAATCCTTCAAAAACGAAATGCCTAGCAATATCTCTCAAAACCAGAAAACCTTTCCACCTTTCATAATAATTAATGCATTATTTTTTTTTATAATTATGTTTATCTAAATGAAATAGATTTCCATAAACACCTAAGATAATCAATGCCAATGATTAGAATGGAATTTACATGTGGAGGAAATATCTAACGCCTACAGCCGCTTTAATTGTATTACGCGGGGTGAAATTTACCTTACAAAAGGTTATTTTTCTTTTGTAAGACCAGTACTAGAATATGCCGACATAATGTGAGACAACCTATCTGACTTTTTGACAAGAAAAATTGAAAGCATACAGCTAGAGGCTGCAAGAATAGTCACCGGGGAAAAAATGGCAGCCATACATCTATTGTACAAAGAAATAGGTTGGAAGTCTCTTTCTGTTCCAAGAGAAAACCACCGATTAATTCAACTTTTTAAGATTTTCCATCAATTAACGCCTGATTATCTGCATAATACTAGTTACCCAAACTCATCACTCTAAAACAGCTACAATATTAGACAAACACATTGAATTCATCAATCTCAAATAGCTACAATACTAGACAAACAAATTGAATTCATCACTCTCAAACAGCTACAATACTAGACAAACAAAATGAATTCATCAATCTCAAACAGCTACAATACTAGACAAACAAATTGAATTCATCACTCTCAAATAGCTACAATACTAGACAAACAAATTGAATTCATCAATCTCAAACAGCTACAATACTAGACAAACAAAATGAATTCATCAATCTCAAATAACTACAATACTAGACAAACAAATTGAATTCATCAATCTCAAACAGCTACAATACTAGACAAACAAAATGAATTCATCACTCTCAAACAGCTACAATACTAGACAAACAAATTGAATTCATCACTCTCAAATAGCTACAATACTAGACAAACAAAATGAATTCATCAATCTCAAATAACTACAATACTAGACAAACAAATTGAATTCATCAATCTCAAACAGCTACAATACTAGACAAACAAAATGAATTCATCACTCTCAAACAGCTACAATACTAGACAAACAAAATGAATTCATCAATCTCAAACAGCTACAATACTAGACAAACAAATTGAATTCATCACTCTCAAATAGCTACAATACTAGACAAACAAATTGAATTCATCACTCTCAAATAGCTACAATACTAGACAAACACATTGAATTCATCAATCTCAAACAGCTACAATACTAGACAAACAAATTGAATTCATCAATCTCAAACAGCTACAATACTAGACAAACAAATTGAATTCATCAATCTCAAACAGCTACAATACTAGACAAACAAATTGAATTCACCAATCTCAAACAGCTACAATACTAGACAAACAAATTGAATTCATCAATCTCAAACAGCTACAATACTAGAGAAACACATTGAATTCATCAATCTCAAACAGCTACAATACTAGACAAACAAATTGAATTCATCACTCTCAAATAGCTACAATACTAGACAAACAAATTGAATTCATCACTCTCAAACAGCTACAATACTAGACAAATAAATTGAATTCATCACTCTCAAATAGCTACAATACTAGACAAACAAATTGAATTCATCACTCTCAAATAGCTACAATACTCATCACTCTCAAACAGCTACAATACTCATCACTCTCAAACAGCTACAATACTAGACAAACAAATTGAATTCATCAATCTCAAACAGCTACAATACTAGACAAACAAATTGAATTCATCAATCTCAAACAGCTACAATACTAGACAAACACATTGAATTCATCAATCTCAAACAGCTACAATACTAGACAAACACATTGAATTCATCACTCTCAAACAGCTACAATACTAGACAAACACATTGAATTCATCACTCTCAAACAGCTACAATACTAGACAAACAAATTGAATTCATCACTCTCAAACAGCTACAATACTAGACAAACAAATTGAATGCATCAATCTCAAACAGCTACAATACTCATCACTCTCAAACATCTACAATACTAGACAAACAAATTGAATTCATCAATCTCAAACAGCTACAATACTCATCACTCTCAAACAGCTACAATACTAGACAAACAAATTGAATTCAATATATCAAAGCAAGACCTCCACATCACTACAATCCTTTCTTCCATAGTACTGTACGCTCCTGGAATAAGTTACAGTCTAATGTATAAGATAATCCATAATTATCGAATTTAAATTGTGTTTGAAAGCCAAGGTTCCTAAATTAATACTAAGTTACTTTTATGTCGGTAGTAGAACTGCTCGGATATTTCATTCGAAATTAATTTGTTGTCTACAACATGTGTATATTCTATACTGTCCACTTTTAATATATTTAGCTTGCCTCGTGCATAAAACAACCGTGTTAATAATAATATCATATATTTACCTTACTTTGTTTCAGGGGCTGATTTACATAAGTCATTGCATGGCTTGCTTTCCAATCTCTGTTGTAACTTGTATTTTGAAATTACATATTGTCATAAATTTATTGAATTGTTGAAACTATACACACACATACATAATATGTTTATGTTTTTCATAACAGATTTGATAATTTTTATGATACTAAGAGAAAGACCACACTCTTTAATTAGTTACTAAAGGGAATTTAGATCCTTTGATCCGTTCACTAATATCCTATTTCAACGAGCAGATTAAATGAAACAATTTTAATTATACGAGAGCGAGTCAATTAGTAACCAGCCTAACTTATTTCCGGTTGAGATCCACCTCTTCTTTTTCGATGTAATTGCCCTCTAGTGTGATGCACTTAGGCCAACGGTGTTCAAGTGCCATCAGCCCAGAACTGAAAAAGTCAGGGTCCTTTCCATTGACCCTCTCCTCAACTCAGACCGGTTCCAAATGCCGTCCACGGATATCCTTTTTCAAGTTTGAGAATAGGACGAAGTCGCTAGGAGCTAGGTCAGGCGAATAGGCAGGGTGTGGTATTAATTCATACCCGTTTCTCTCTACAGCATCCATTGCAAGTGTGGACTCTCGCGTTGTCCCGTTGCAGCAAAACACCCTTAGAGAGTTTACCTCAGCGTTTTTCACGGATGGCGGTTCTCAGCTGCTCTAGCAAGTTTGCATAGTACACTCCAGTTATTGTACTTCTCTTGGGTAAAAAGTACAACATAATTTATGCCTTTTGCATCCCAAAATACTGTGACCATTACCTTGCTAGCATATGGTTGCGTCTTGAACTTCTTTGGCCTCGGGGACCCAGGCCCTACCCACTGACGATTCTGAGCTTTATTATCTGGCTCATGATAATGAACCCAAGTCTCATCCACAGTCACCAGACGCAGAAGAAAATCATCTTTTGACCTAAAACGCTTCAACAAGGTGCTGCATACTGATGCTCTTGTTGTCATTTGCTCATCGCTAAGGGATTTGGGGACCCAACGGGCTGTTAGCTTGCGCATACCTAAACTACCATGTAAGCTAGTCGAAACGCTACCAATAACCATGTGAAATGCCTAATGCCTGCGCTATTTCTTCCATCAAAAATCGCTTATCAGAGTATAGCAGATCCCGAACTTTCTTACACATTTCTTCGTCGGTGGCATCCAGTGGGCGTCCATACCTGGCTTCATCTTCTAAAGACGTTCTACCGCGTTTGAATTCCCCTACCCAGCATTTAACCTGAGCATAAGATGATGCAGAAGACCCATAAACATAGGCCAACTCACTGTGTATTTCCTTGCCTGTTTTACCCTTTAAATACAAGTACCGAATTATAGCACGGTACTCAACTTTAGATGAAAAGCATGCCTTTGCATCACAAGCCATGTTTGACATTCAATATCTTATTAAAAAATGACTCGATATGCGTGCAATTTTGTACCCAGGTATAGAACATGTATTGAAATTGTGGCCGTCTCGGTCAATCGGAAATGGGATAGGCTGGTTACTTACTGACTCGCCCTCGTATTTGGAGCTTTTCTGATATTTGTGGAAGGGCGCGAATTTAAGGGGGGTGGGGGTGGTAGACAATTCTACGTGCTTTATCTCTGTTGGTGTGTGACGGTTATTATACTTTTTTATGACGTTCAAAAACAACTAAAAAAATTACTCGTCTGTTCACTTCAACCTACGTTTGACAAAATCCGCTATGCTGACCGTCTTAAAAGAAACCGAAAAACGAAGGTCATGCATTTTTAAAGAAATTTTGGAACACGCGTGAAAAATGAAGCAGGACATTTGATGTTCTGTAATTCCATTTAAATTAAGTAGTCTTTATCAATAAATGAAGAGCCCATTATCATTTACACAGAAAAAAAAATTGATTTTACCAATTGATATTTGATTCAACAATGTAAACGAACTAATGAATATTCATTTACCGATAAAACAATACAATTATGTGTCCTCACTCCAATAAAGAAAATTAGGTCAAAATACTTAGATTCTAAAGTTAATCATCAAAATTGATTAATGGATGTATATTCTATGTTAAACAATTATTTTTTCAACATCTCTAGTAGAACAAATGTAAACCACTTTGCGGAGGAGGGCTGTGTTCATATGCACGCTACCCCGTATGATGGGTAGATAACCAGACTGGCATTAGTGATCAAATAAGCAAATTCAACCGCTGTTTCCAAAATGTTTAAAAACTTGGAACATGGACATGATGAATTAACAAATAAGTTGATATTGTAGAACCTGAAATCTTCGCTAATTAAACCAGGTAAAATACTCCAATAATTAAAATACTCCAATAATTAAATAGCGTGTGTTCATAGTTATTTACAGTTACACAAATCACCATAAGTATGCATGACTTAGGGCGTCGATCTGGCTATGCAAAACATTTGTACAATTGATTAACCATGTCCTATTAAACTCTAAATAAACAAATCGAATAAAATTTAGGATGCCATCTTCAAACAATCGATTAAAAGCGTTGGTTAAAAACTACGGCAGTTTACCAATGCCAATTCGAAATAAAGTTAACTACCTCAAGCCAATAATACATTTTCCATAGAAAAAAATTCCTTTGCAAAGTACATGACGTAATGTCTTTTCTAGAAAGTGTTGGTACAGACATGAATAAGGTTTTCACTGTACATGTATAACGATCACATTTCATACCCACTGAATGGATGGTGTGACTTTTGTAAATCGTGGTATCATTTTGAAAGATTCGTCAAATAAAATTATCCACCATAGGAATGTTCAAACGTTTTTATTACTGCTTGATTTATTTCACCGTGAATTTTACATTGTTCAAAGTGTACATATAATATTATAGGAAAAACATCCTTCATCAAAATAGTCTTAGAAGAAGTTGCATTTTCATATGAATATCTTAGTAAGTTACGTAAACTTTCTTTTTAAATAATTAATCATCTACCACAGATATTTTTAGAAAATTAGACAAAATTTATTTGTAGAGCACAGCTTATATAAGTATTCAATACGTACACAGAACAAAAATTCCAACATTCATGAATTCAAAACTTGCACATTAATTATTTTTGAATGCCCATCTGAAGTGGTACTAACTTTCATAAATTGTTGGGTCACTTACAATGAGTACCGTTCGAGATAGAAGTGGGGTATTGGTGAGATACGAAAACACATGAATTTGACTATATACATGGTTATTGGTTCTCGGGGGGGGGGGGGGGGGGGGGGGACTTTTCTAGGCAATCCTGTCCATTATCTCCACCATAAATATACCACTGTCCCCCTTGGTATCGGGTCGAGATTTTAAGTTCCTTCCAAGAAAGTTATTGTTCACCAGTACAGAATACACCCGATCCCGAAGTTTGTCTCCATGCCTTTCCATTACGTCATTAACAGGTTGTTCTCTAGCTGGAAATTCTTGTACGATAAAGCAGAGAGTATTGCAGAAGAAACACTGCCTTCATTTATTTAGTAAACGGACGGCAGGATGTCCACAGGCTGTTGAAAATATTAGAATCATTGTAGAGAATTTAAAAAAAAAGGGGGGTGGTGGTGGTGGTGATAATGACCATTAGATGTGGAGTCTTTGTTTCTTGTAGTTCTTCGTTATGGTCAAGGATATAGGGTACTCAAGATTTTGGACGCATCACATGAAGTGGGATTTACGTGGGATTTTATATAATTTGATCAAACAGAAATGTAAATCGGTCATTAATACATAAAATGCACCAATAAAAGGACGTTTTTGAAGAATTTCAATATTTTGGGTAGTTTTCGCACTGAATATATATTAGTCAATATTGCAAAAGTAAAGGTGGTTCATAGAGAAAGCTTGTCGTAATTTATCTGGTTTTTGGCAATATTAGAACATTTACAGATAGCATTACAAATTCTACACGATTTCTGGTGGTGGTGGTGGTGGTGGTGGTGGGGGGGGGGGTCCTTTGTCCTTAAGACAATATTATAAATAAGCGGTCAAACTGACAACATATATAGACGAGAAGAGAAGAAAAAAACCCAACATTGAAACCAAGTTTGAAAACCCATCAATTAGCATATGCACAACGAGCAAGTAAACCCTCTTCATGCTCTGGTACTCGGATCTATATGTACAGACACATTTCACAAACATATATTGAAATGTGTATGCTAAAGGTTTTCATCATTCCTTTTACAATAGTTACAAAGATATCAATGAGCTACTGGGTACTTGCAAAGAAAAGCTCCGGCGGCATTCACGAGAGAGAGAGAGAGAGAGAGAGAGAGAGAGAAGAGAGAGTGTTTGACGAAGGAGCAGTCACTACCTATTCTAACGTCTTAGTTTTGACGCGGTCATGGCACGAGCAGGGCTCGAACTCACGATTTCCCGGTTATAACTGAGCGAATGCTCTACCACCGAGTCTGTTTGTTCTCTTTTTAAGGTTGACGTCTCCTTAGAATGAATATCAGCTTGACATTTAACACACACATTTGTTTTTTGTGTGTGTTTTATTAATTGGGAGGGGGGGGGGTATTAATCTCCGCGAGATTCGTCGAGGCTGGATATTTGGACAGACGACTCTTCCGAGGAGTCAGTCTAAATATTCAGCCTCGACGAATCTCGTTGAGATTAGGGGAGTATGTGTGTGCGTGTTTTTTCTTTCTTTTTTTTCACTTTTACTGAAATGGTTTCCGGTCGATATAGCTCCTCTTCTCTTTGAATAATTATAGTAATCCAGACTGGACTTGATTTCCAAGGAGTGATTATTTTCACTATGTGGTCTACACTGCCCTGCAACCCTTGACCCTGGAGTTGGGAACTTTTTGGCAGAAGCCTCCAAACCCCATTCTTACTACACATTCAATTTGATTGATGACCATTAGATAAGACAATTTTAAAAGAAATAATGCATTTTGCTATTCGAGAATCCTGGTTAAGAGATCAAGAATTTTAACATTTTGGCCGGGACATGGACAAGCACGTAGCATCGTTTTTCAAAGGAGGGGGGGGGGGGGGGGGGGGGGGGGGGCGGAGAAGTTAGCTTCACCATTGTCTAAAAATCTTGACAAAGAAAAAGAAATAAAACTAGTAATCCTAATTGTTCGCGAACAGTTAGAGGCCTTTCCACGCTTTTGAATTTAGTGAAAATTCCATGCCCCATCTACTTGTCTTTACGGTTTCTGAGATGAATTGATAACTTTGGTTTTTTGCGTAGTCCTATAAGGAAGTTCGTTAAGGGTCAAAGTTCAATTACGCTGGGTGTCAAATTTGAGCATCTTTCAAGATGTTGAATATGATGAACAACATTGTTAAGACGTCAAAAGCTTCTTGTGGTGGAAAGAAAAGAAGACAATTAATAATCATAAACAGATCAATAGTGCTTTCCACAGAAAGGTGAAAAGCTCCAACAAACTTAAAGGATGTTTTTTTCCCCAAACTTCAAAATCCTAATCCTTTGAAGGGAGTGCGTGTGCTTTTTTTTTTTTTTCAAACTCTGCACGTGAAAATAACAGCTTTGCATTAAGAGACAAACAAACCAGAAAGTGTGCCCTGTCAAATAGAAGTGGGGCGGGGGGGGGGGGGGGGGGGGGGGCAGTGTTGTTTTATCTGTCTGAAGGGGCCTGGTCATTTCTGTTGTCCACAGTTTGCTAGGTACAAGTATGCAGGAGTATATACATGTACTGCATTATTTTTTGAGGAGCCCTCTACCCTGTGGGGGGTAGGACCACAAAATTCACAATATCTGTTCAATGACCCAAATGATGTTACCACTTGCACACTTTGATAAAAAGAGGAGAATGTTCAAAACTTACATATCCCATATACAATACACATCCAATTTGGTCAGGATCAGTTAGATGATCCACAAGGTTTTAAAAATTTTCCTTAATAAAGGATTTGGTGTGGCAACAGACATTTTCAGCCCAGCATTAATCTCTAAAATTCAGCAAGTTTCATGTTCAAATATTGTAAAATGGATATAAAAAATGACACTCCCTCCCCCAAATGATTCAAGTTTCTGAATAAAACATGATCTCGTCCTTGAAAATTGTCTAAAATGCTACTTTTAATAATATTGAAATCGTGGCTTGCATGTTAGACCAAAACTATATGCAAAACAGATTTTATGTATATTGCCTTAATTTCATCTTGGTTATTGCATGCGACCTCTACTTCACCAACAGCTTAAAATTAAATTAAAAAATTATAACTTTACACTCATGTACATGTATTTGTAACATTGCACACAGTAGATTCTAGATGAAAAGAATGGAAGCATGAAACAAATTACTCCCCTGCTTCCATAATTTTATGTTAAAAGGTAACTCAAGTATCATATTTTATATCGGGAATGAGAAGTTGAAATTGTATGTACACATTTCTTCCTGCTTTTGGGCACTTTCAATCTGGTCTGTTTTTTTCTATCACTCCTCCCCTTTCTTTTATGTACAATTACAGGTATAATTAAACAAAGAGAGTCAGATAAAATCAATTTTATTCAGGACAACTATGATACCAGTCAATAATAATTAGATCAATGGCAACATGAAGATGTAACACAATAATATGAATCAGTTCTAGTAAAAGTCCTTTTTTCTATCTTCTCCTTCCCCTGTCTCGACTACGATCTACGCTTCTGCTGCGTTTTCTAGCACTCTTGTCCCTGTTACGACTGCCACTACGGTTTCTGATGGGCCTGTCTCGACTTCTTCCCCTTATTCCTCCTCTCCTGCGATCCTCATCGCCTCGCCATGGGCTTCTCTCCCTTCGTTCCTGCAAAGTTCACATAAATACATGTAGCAAATCAGCCATATCTATATTCTTACTGTGAACCAATTTCACTGAAAGTACAATCTAGAGAACTGTCAAGGCTGTAAAAATGAATTACTTGTATTCTCTTAGCTTCATTTTCTTCTCTCTCTTTCCACATTTTTTCTTGTTCTTCCTTTTCCTCCTTTCTTTTCTTTTCCTGAATAGCCGCCTGCAGAATGTTATATTATTTGTTATAATAACTCAAATGCTATGTTTGGAAATAATAATAAAAAAATATTAAAAAGAATAAAATACAAACAAAAATCCCGCATATGTCAAAGTATCTTTACACTCCTTAATTCTCTGTCAGTGGTACTTCTATTCTAATATTACTTGTTCCTCTGTCAGTGGTAATTCTAATGTCATCAGTGGTAATTCTAATGTCATCAGTGGTAATTTTAATGTTATCAGTCATACTTCTAATGTTATCAGTCGTACTTCTAATGTTATCAGTGGTACTTTTAATATTGTCAGTGGTACATCTAATGTTACCTGTTCCTGTCCATGGTAATTCTGCTTTAATGTTACCTCTGTCTGTGGTATTTCTGTGTTAATGTTACTTCTGTCTGTGGTATTTCTGTGTTCATGTTACCTCTGTCTGTGGTATTTCTGTGTTAATGTTACCTCTGTCTGTGGTATTTCTGCTTTAATGTTACCTCTGTCTGTGGTATTTCTGTGTTCATGTTACCTCTGTCTGTGGTATTTCTGTGTTCATGTTACCTCTGTGGTATTTCTGTGTTCATGTTACTTCTGTCTGTGGTATTTCTGTGTTAATGTTACCTCTGTCTGTGGTATTTCTATGTTCATGTTACCTCTGTCTGGTATTTCTGTGTTAATGTTACCTCTGTCTGTGGTATTTCTGTGTTAATGTTACCTCTGTCTGTGGTATTTCTGTGTTAATGTTACCTCTGTCTGTGGTATTTCTGCTTTAATGTTACCTCTGTCTGTGGTATTTCTGTGTTAATGTTACCTCTGTCTGTGGTATTTCTGTTTTAATGTTACCTCTGTCTGTGGTATTTCTGTTTTAATGTTACCTCTGTCTGTGGTATTTCTGTTTTAATTTTACCTGTTCCTCAGTCAGTGCTAGCCAGTAGATGCATGGGATGGTCTTCGTCTTTTTAAACAGGTCATCTAGAAGCTTTGCGGGTGGTTCTTCTTCCACTTTCTGGTCTGTAATACAATTTTAAATACTAAATACAGACAGAAAAAACAAAAATAGTTAAATTTCAAACTTGATATCAGAGTTTGTTTCCTAATTAATAGCATTTTTTTTTTTTTTACTGAATAACAACTAAATATCCATGGGATAACTAAATTTTACATAGAATGGTTTACAGATACAAAAATGTTCCAGTTTGAGAGGAAAACTAAAATTTGGATTTTTACTCATACAGGGTATACTTTTATGCATACATTTATCCATTACAGTCACATAGAATAAGAAAATTCCAAAGTTATCCATTACAGTCACATAGAATAAGAAAATTCCAAAGTTATCCGGATGGACAGCTATCAAAACATAACATCTTGCAACATGACTTTAAACATTGATCCGCCCATTCACATGATGCAGTTGATGTAAACTTGGCTGTTATCAGCAACAAAACATATGCGGTGTCAAACAATATCTACCTCAAACTTAGTGTGTTCATTATGATTGATCGTGAACTGAATAAAATTCAGGAATACTTGTTACTGTTATGATGTCTTTTTTAGGACGAATAATTGAAAAATATCTTCCCCCCCCCCTCCCCCCCCCCCCCCCAAATGTATTGGCTGAAAATAATCCACTAATTTCCGAATGGAATGTTTTAATTTTACATCATGGATGTTTAGGGCTGTTCCAGAAATGATCAAATGGGGGGGGGGGGGGTGTCGGGCAGCAAATGATATTTTTTTGTGTGGGTGGTCGTATTTCTTCATATTTTAATTGGTCCGTGGTGGGATTGTTAATAAAATATTTATTATGGGTAGTGGGTAGTTTCTATTGTTTTATTTTGTGCCACGTGGGTGTTAAGTTTTCAGAATATTTTTATTGTTGCTCTTGTCGTGTTGGTTACAAAACGTCGGAGGGAAAATTGAAAACGTGCTTTCGAAATGCTGCTTTCGAAATCAAAAGTAACATAGAACTATTCGAGTTGTCGCTCTTTGCAGCCCATAACTTTCCATTACGGCACTCTTCAAATTAGAGGCGCGTTTAATAGGGTCCCTTTGGACGTGATGGCGGCGCGGCGAACTCTGTTCTGTAGACTATTACAGTTTACAGTGCATCGATTTTGGGAATATTTTGAAACCAATAGGTATTCCATTTTCTAATAAAAATAGGCAAACCTTAGTTGATTTATACGAGGGTACCGATGCATTATATTTATCAGTCGGTGTGATGGTGATATAGAGGCCTCCGGGCGCGGGCTCCATTAGAAGACGAACGATTCGTGGAAAAACATATCCATACCCATTTCATGATAATAGCATCGTTTGGACTCCCAATCTTTCCAACATTCCCGCCATAGATGCCTTTGATTGTTGATGTGACATCGTTTCTTCAGAACTACTGTGATACAATGTCGCACAGGCATTACCGCGTCATTGACTAGAATGTTTGTCCCGAAAACCTCGCGAGATTTGTACCGTTTTCATTTTTTAAAATATTTTTGTGGTGGGTCTGGTTAGTTTTTTTTTTTTTTTATTAGATGGGTCATTGTAAAATGAGTTTATTAATTTGATGGGTCATGGGGTAATTTTTTTTTTTTTTTTATGGGTGCTTGGTATATACAAAAGGTGCCTCCCGACCCCCCCATGTATTTATTTCTGGAATAGCCCTTACATGTTTTTGCCTAATCTTGCAAGGTTTAAAGAAAAGTACTGACATCGCTGTCACACATATAGTCAATATTTATTTATTATTGATTTATGAAACAATTGGTATATCATTTTTCATATTGCGTAGGTTTTTACTCTAAAAATAGAAAATTAAGTTGATACTGAAATTTTTGCATTTTAACATCACAGTCTGTGGTAGCTTGAAGTCACCTCAATATATATATTTTTTCAACAGTGTAATTCCGTAATATTATGTGTCTTGGAAAAACCTAAATGCTTCATTCTTGAATACTAGTCCATGGAAAAATCTTGGTATGAGTTGTATAGATGAGTTATGGTGACGTCTTGCATGAGTCATGTGACTCAAATGAAATATAACAAGAGCAGGACTCGAAATCAACACATGCCCGTCAGTCTGTGACTGGTTAAAAGTCTGGCGGACTGACATACATTTGTTACAGTCAGTCCGATGGGACTGGTCAATTTTTTAAAACGTCATTCTGGAAAATATTCTTATGAATCTTAAATGCGCATTTGGCACTCCTCTGTAGATATCAGGCGTAATATAAATCTCAAATAAGTATTACAATATTGTCTGAGGCATATTAAGTTAAATTACATATTTCATTTTAATAACATTAACAACATTTTTATTTATTTCTGGAAAATTCTGGTGGACTGGTAAATTTTCTGCGGACTGGTTGAAATTATACCCCATCAGTCAGACTGGACTGATGACATAAAAAGTTAGTTTCAAGCCCTGAAGAGTAAACAATGTAGCCCAAACTTTGGATTTTGAACTAATTCTCTCTTAAACATGTATTACCACAAGAGCTCACTGTGCTCGCTATTATAATCAGTACCTCTTCTATCTCTCCTCATATCTTGTTCCCTGCTCCTGGGTCCCCCCCTCCTTGGTGACCTTGACCTACTTCTCCCCCGTCGTGGAGGCTCCTCTCTTTCTTGTGATTGTCTGATTTTGTCGCGGTCCCATTCCCTTATTGGTGGAGTTCTGCGTTTCTTTTTCTCCTCTTCCTCCTTTCTACGTGCCTCTCGGCGAGCCTCCCGCTCAGCTTTTTCTTTCTCCTCCCTCTCCTTTCTGGTGTCCTGCTTGACCTCTTTGGTTATTACCATTGGTTTGTCCTGGTTTTTGAAGCGTTCCAGCTGTAATATTAACAAACGTGATGCTGAATGTCTCATTGAACTTCCTTTAACAGGTTATATTCCACTTGGTATAACATTTGTAATAAATGAATCAAATTACATGTATATCTCAACTATCATATTTCTTTTTAACAGTTGATGATCAAAAGCATTTTATATATGGGTGAACTTGAATTTTTTGAGTGCTGTTATAAATCAGTTGATTTTGAAGTCCTTCCCATCCCTCCAATGCCCACATGCACTCAAACAATTAAGCCATAGAAAGTTTTATACATGTTTACTGAGTGATTAAACTATACAAAAGTTATGAAGTCCACACTTCACCTTATAGATATATGACAACAGCACAAACTGCAGCGCAGCACACTGTGTAGGTAGATATATAACAACAGCACACTGTGTAGGTAGATATATAACAACAGCACACTGTGTGGGTAGATATATAACAACAGCTCACTGTGTGGGTAGATATATAACAACAGCACAAACTGCAGCGCAGCACACTGTGTAGGTAGATATATAACAACAGCACACTGTGTAGGTAGATATATAACAACAGCACACTGTGTGGGTAGATATATAACAACAGCACAAAATGTAGTGCATATCATAACAAGATACACATGTGTATATATGATATACATTGTATCTGAACATATGAAAATGACTCCTCCACAGCCCAGGAAATACCATTAGATAAAAACAAAATTGAAATATTTAAAAGTGACCAAAATAATCCCTTGCAACACAACCAAACACATTTATCAAATACTTAAACCCTATTGGCTGTCACCAAAATAACAACAGAAACCAGAGAAGCACATCACTTCCTAAATAATGTTTAATGTCGTTAGGCAATTACTTTTCGCTGTACAAAATAATGTGAAAAAAGTCTATTATCCGCTACATCAAAAATGTTGCCAAACACACCAAGAATTTTTAAATTTACACAAGTAAGATTCTTGCATTTTTATACATTTTTCAACTTTTGTATTTGTTGTTCAAGTAAAAAAGATAATCAACAAGATTTGGCACTTCACTTTTTTTCAATCAGAGAGAAATATATTGTTTTGTGTACGGCATTATGACATTCATGGATCGGTTGCTTTTTGATCGTGGTAGCTCACCTAATGAGTATTGATATCTTTTCACAACTAATATAAACATATTTTAGAGTTTCAGGCTCTTGATTACAGGAAAAACAGCATTCATGTGATATAACATTAATTTTTTCCAGTACCATAGTAGTTTGAAGAAAGAATTCTGTATTGCTGTAAAGGCTGAAATGTCGAGAAAATAAGCACTACCTTCAAATTTACTTGGTCAGTGAACCCTTGTCAGTTAGGTGAAATTAAGCTTCAGTTTGGATGCTAGAAATTGATTGACATTCCTTGTGTATATCTTATCTGGCGATCGAGGCATCCATGCAATCTTTTGATGCTTACCACGTAAACCAGTTCGATAAAAACAAACAAACACCCCACCCAGGTTTGATACAAAAGTTTGGTATTTTCATGTAGAGTACCAAATCTCATTGGAAACAACGTGTAATTATATATAATTAATGTTTATAAAGAAAAAATAATTATGAGTAAATCTGTCATTGAAGTCTTGTTTACACTCAGTTGAAAATCTATAAGCGTCATTTTCCCTCAAAATATGGTGACAAACGTAACTATCAACTTATCGGAAGAAAAATTAGCCGCTATGAGGGCTCTTGCTTGCGAATAATAGTTGGAATTGGGTCTGGACCATTTATTGAAGGAACTATCAGAAGATCCGAACGTCCTGACTGTTTTTGTAGACCATGTGTCATAGACAAGTCACAGACAACTTTGGTGGCCAAAGAATTCAGGTGTGCCATCCAGAAAAATAATTGAAACAGAAGAAAACTTTATTAACAGTTTTAGAATATTTCGAGGAACAGGAACTACTGTCGGAAACTGCATGTTTGGCAGTCACACATCGTCAGCTAACCATGGCTTATCTCGTCTTCTACTCATCATAATGAGTAGAAGACGAGATCAGCTGTGGGTATCCGACAATGGCAATCAAATAGATACAAGAAAACTTATGCAGCAACTATGATTGTAATAAAGAATATTTTGCCTAATTTTTCAATGGCTAACGTCCTCATTTATGCAAAATCAATTTATCGAGCTTTAACATGTTCGATTCATTAAATCTAATTACCAACATTTCGATTAACCTGCACAAGACAAATGACTACCCTGACTTTATCAATCTTACGAAAAAGTACAGGTAATGCAAGTAACACAGGTAACATCCTGTGTATTCAGGAAGGTACACACAAGCTAGCTGAGTTCACTCGGGGCTTCACACCTGCCTAAAATTAGCTCTGCCCCGCACTTAACTTACCCAAGGAAAAACGACCGGTTGAAAACCTCGGCCTTTAAGTAACTGAGCAGAAGAGTCTTTTGGTTTTAATACAAATTGTGACTACATTCTTGGTGCAAATTTCTACCAGATCATGTAGTGTTAACACAACCTCCTACTTCAGGTTAGGTCAATAATTCTACAGACGTCAACTTCTTTCAAGAACTTCTGTCTGAAGAAATGTTGAAACATGGTCATTGTAGGACCCAGGCTTATGATAAACTTTAACCTAACCAGCATTTGAAGCATGAGTGGGTTGTATCAATTTGACTCTGTCAGTTTGGAACAAGCTGGAATATAGCATTAAACTGCTTTTCCAGAGCACATCAGGATTATTACAATAGCCCTATAAAATTATTCTATTAAGTCTATACCTCATCAAGAGAAGCATATTCCACTCTGAGAATTTTGGGGTTAGATGAGGGCCACTGGGTTCCATGAAGGGCTGATCTTGTAGCTGTGGCCTCCTCTTCCTTTTCATACTGTAAAATGACCCAACTTCTTGATTAGCCATACAAAATGTTTAAATTTTCATCCTCTTAAAGCAGATAAGGATAACGTGACGTGCCAGTTCATCTGTACGTTCCTTCCCTCATGTGCATATCAGTTCAGCCTTGTTTACAAGATTTCATTCAATTTTCATCAAACTTACAGGAATTGCTTTGCAAAAAGGTCTAGTTTCCTCACGGTTTTTAGATTAAATATGCAAGGTAAAAAAAACATTTGGAGAGAATTCTGCGAATCCTTTTGGTCTAGATCTAAGCTATACTGGATTCCTACTGGTTTTCAGGTTAAATCTGAAAGATCACGGTCACTCAGTGGGAAATTTCAAAATTCTTTTTTTACAAAATTTCTAGCATGTTGCCATTCAATTTCAATGACACATGCAGAGTTCCTGAAACTGATAAAAAATCTGTCGGATTGTCCTGTCATCTAACTTTCAAAATTTACACGACAAATCATATTGATCAGATCTTAAATGATTGATTTGTCTCAAAAGGCTTGTAAATATCACTAAAATGAAATTACATCTTATTCCAACTTTCATTTATATTTCATGCAAGTTAATTTTCATTTCTATAAAAAAATTCAACATCATTCTGTCCTCAGTTTGTTGTCAGAATCAATCTCTGTATGAACTGTCTATTTCTGTCCTCAGTTTGTAATTTGAGTAAGAATATAAGCTATATCAGAATTTAAAGAAAGTGCAACCCAAAACACTACATTGTTATGATAACTGGAGGTAAAATAAGATGTATAAATTGACACACAATTCTGGATAAGAAAATTATGTGGCTATGTTTGTCTTACTATTTGTTGGTTGTAACAGACGAAATGTTTTGTGACAGTGAAAATGTTTAGTAATTTAAAATCATATGGACATAATCAATTTTGAAAATATACTTGCCATCAAAACCATAGGAACATGTACATCATGATTCTAGCTTTATAAGTTGTCTTTCCTTCATGACTACTCATGACAGTATGACCTTGACCTTGAGAAATAATATGCACTTTCCTCTCCCCATGGGGAATGTATCAGGTTTGATTATTCTAATCATATTAGTACTCTTTTTATCTTTCCCATAAGGTGCTGATGGATGTTCAAGCATGAATAAAAACAACAAGGGAACTTGTGTGTGTGTGCCTGTGTCAATGCAATGAAATTGGTCCATGGCATCAGACAATAAAGTGAAAGTCTGAAAGTGTTGTAATAAATGATATGGTTAAAACTGCATTAATACACTTTAAATTCTGGAAACAGTTTATAGATAATTTTTTAATTCAAACTTTCATAATAAATGAATCAAAGTTATTAGACATGGCATTGCAAAATCTTTAAATAAGGCTTTAAACAAACTGCCTACCGTAACAATACAATGGGACTTTATGTTGTCTATCCAGAAGCCATCCTCCACCAGATTCCCAGTTCTCTTCAAAAGCTCTTTCAGCTGGATCAGGGTAAAAGGTCTGACCAGGTTTCTGATGTGCACAATGTTGGACACTGGTTTTCTGGGAGGAGATGGTGACCTTCTGGCTGCTGTTGGTTCATCTGGTTCAATCAATGGCTTGGGCTGGCTGATTCGTCGAATGATTTTCGGCTCTGTTTCTATAAAAATGTTATTAACAAAGGAAATTAAAACATAGAAGTGTGAATAAATTTATCTTAAATGATTCTCTTTTGATTCAAATCTAGAAAACTCACAAGTCAGAAAAGGCCCCATGATAAATCTGAAAACAAGAGGCCCATGGGTCTAGAATCGCTTTTCTGATACATTGTAGAACAGGCAAAATATCCTCACTAATCAAGATTCATCAATTAACAAAGTTTGATGATGTTAAGTCAAATAGTACCTGAAAATTTAAATATAACTGTCCAAAAGTAGGCCATAGTGACCTACTTTTGGTTGACACACTGAAGACTCAAGATGCATCAACTGACAAGTCAAATAGTATTCAAATATAGCTGTCAAATTCCAAAAGAAGGCCACAGTGACCTACTTTTTGGTCGACACACTCCAAAGACTCAAGATGCATCAACTGACAAAGTTTGATAATTGAAGTCAAATAGTACCGTATTTTGCCGAATATAATACGCACTTTTTTAAGAGAATTTTTTTGTGCCAGAAAGGGGTGCGTATTATATACCATAATAGGTTTTTTGACCCTTTTTTCTGGATGAAACTCGGCGTTGAGTAGTGTAATATTTCACTCAAAGACCAAGGCTTCGGATACTGTATGCCTTTTCACGTTCACCAATTTAATAGCTAGAAAATTCGACCTCAAGAAAATTACTACAGAAACGTAAAATTGCAGAAAATGTGATACTTACAATATCTAAATAATTCAATTATCATGAAACGGCCAATTAAATTGCATTGGATCTGACTATTCATCACATCGCATGCCGCCATTATTTAAAGCATGTGTACACAATAATGCCTTGTCATGTGCATTGTTTTTACAGACGGAGCACTAATTATTTAGAGAACCCATTAATGCCTTTGATCATAGTCATCATAGTTAACGAGGAGTTGATAATTTGCACCTTTGTACCTACCATGGTGTGTTGATTACAGTAAAATAAGCGATAGTTTAATTTTATTTTTATAACATCGGCTATTTGATTGATTTTAACCCTTAGACTGCTACGCGCGACTTTTGTCGCGTTGTGTTTATCGGGCCGCCATTGCTGAGCGCAACTATTGTCGTTTTACATACCTGAGTGACTTTAAGGGATTTCCATTCGTCAAGGTTGTATGACAACCCAAAATAAACTTGTAAAAATGTTTCTGATTGGTTACTTTATACGTTAGGAAGCTTTCTAGATTTTTCATTACAATACAATGGCAAATACAGATGTTTAATGTTAGGGGAAATATTTTGAATTGAAGTAAAATGGCGAATGTGAAGTATTTCAGTTTTTTAACGACGATAGCGATAATGGATCAGACTTTGAGGGCTTCAACCTTGCAGAAATACAAATTCAACAAAGGAAATATCGAGTCAGTTAAGACTTTAATGCTACAAAATATCGTGCTTTGCTGAAATGAACAGGCTTGTCCGGGTTGATATTTCCCTGAAGATTCTCATTGAAGAATTATTGTGCTTTGTTTAGAATTCATTATTTCTGCAAAAATATTAAGTGAAAATTACCACAAAGTATAAAATCAAGATTACCGCTTGGTCAAATTTTTTGCTGCGTATAATACACCCGAAGTGCGTTTTTTCACTAATTTTTAGGCTCAAAGTGGGGGGTGCATATAAAATACCACTGCGTATTATATTCGGCAAAATACGGTATCTGAAATATTCAGAATAAACGTCAAATTCCAAAAGTAGGTCACAGTGACCTACTTTTTGGTCGACACACTCTGAAGACTCAAGACCCATGAACTGACAAAGTTTGATGATTGTAAGTCAAATAGTATCTGAAATATTAAAATATAGCCGTCAAATTCCAAAAGTAGGTCACGGTGACCTACTTTTTGGTCAACAAACTATGAAGACTCAACATGCATCAACTGACAAAGTTTGATGATCCTAGCTTTCATAGTGTCCAAAATATGCATCTAAAATTGAAAATGTGAAATTTGAATGTCTGCAACATTAAAAAAGTAGGTCATTGTGACCTACTTTTTTTAATAAATATGTTTCGAGGCCTCTAGACGCATCAACTTACAAGGTTTGATGATTCTAAACCTCTCGGTATCTGAAATAACAACCTAAAATGTATTCATAAATGATTAGCCATAAAATTCAGAAAGTAGGTCATGGTGACATACTTTTCACATGACGCAGTTCAAAGTCCCATGATCCATCAACTGACAACTTTTGAAGATCATAGGCTCAAAAGTATCCAAGATAAGCATCAAAATCCATTTAATAATAATTACCTGCAAAATTCAAGTAGGTCACCATGACCTACTTTTGAGACAACATGATATTAGGTCCTAAGATGCATCAACTGACAAAATTTGATGATCCTAGTCCTTATACTAAGCAAAATATCAAAGTTTTAACAAAACAAAATTTAAGGTCAACTTTGAAGTGACCTTGAGACCACACCCTTTGCCCCAGGATGATGCCTTGAACAATTTTTTTAAATCTACAACCTATTCTCATCCTTATGCATAAGTTTGGTGATAATTTGCCCAGCGGTTCTTGAGAAGATTTTTTAGCAACCACTACTTTTGTTTACATTTTCCTAATTATCTCCCCTTGTTAAAGGGTCACAACCCTAGTTTTAGTACAAATGAAAGCCCTTGGGCCAAGGATACCCTGTCACAAATTTGACAAAAATTGGCCAAGGGGTTCTTGAGATATAGCCCTTTTCCCAAAAAGTTGACGCACACCGCACGCCAGACATATGGCCATTTGATTAGCTCTTTGAGCCTTCGGCTCAGAAGAGCTAATAAAAAGGGGCTTTTCTCTCCCTAATCTATGTATTATGTATAAAATCTATGAAAATACTCCCATGGAAACTTGAGCAATCATTCAAATGCTAATGAACAGATTGACAATGACTACTATAGTGCTATCATCTTATTAATATTAAATATCAAAAAATTCTACGTCCCATAACTCAGTGAAGTTATTTATTAAGTGTTTTACACATAAACACTATATAGTAAGTTTGGCCCTGCCCTGGGGTCAGAACCCCTACCCTGGGGATCATGAAATTTACAATTTTGGTAGAGGCCTTCCTGCTCTACATCACTATGCATTTAGTTTTTCTTAAACATATGCAGTTCTAGAGAAGATTTTTGAAAATTGGTCAATTTTGGACAGTTTTTGCCCCACCCCTGAATCCAGGAATCCTGAAATTTACAATTTATGTCCTCCTTTTTCCAAAGATGCTCCATACCAAATTTGAAAAGAATTGGAATGATAGTTATCAAGAAGTTAAAAATGTCTATTGTTCACACATTAATAACTGACCATTTTGGCCCCACCCATATACAAAAACCCCTACCCCTGGGATCATCAAATTTACAATTTTAGTAAAGGACTACCTGCTCTTTCTAAATATCCATTTAGTTTCAATTTAGTATCAATAGCACTAAAGAAGATGTCATTTAAGCGTTTTATACATAAACACTATATACCAAGTTTGGCCCCACACTGGGGTCAGAACCCCCTACCCTGGGGGTCATGAAATTTACAATTTTGGTAGAAGCTTCCTTGCTCATCATTACTATATACTCAATTTCTCTGCTAGATGCCCAGGAGTAAAGAAGAATTTTTTTTAAAGAAATACATAAATTTTACAGTTTTTATCCCAAAATTAAGGCCCCTTAGGGTGGGGGGTCATGAAATTTACAATTTCCGGTCTCCTTCACCTACAGATGCTACATACCACACATTTGGTCAAGATTGGCCCAGTAGTTTCTGGGAAGAGGTTTTTAACGGACGCTGCACGTTGCACAACGACGGACGCAGACCAATAGCAATAGGTCACCTGAATGACTCCTAAAAAGTGCTGACGGGCAGACAGTGATTACTATAGGGCACTTGCCATATGGCAGATCCTAATTAGGAATTCTGTATCCCCAGTGAGAAGGAAATCCGCTGCCATTTGTACTTATTAAGGACAATTTATGATTTCATAATAACGATGGATTAACAACTATCAAATTAACCAATAAGCCTTACTTTTCTCAGGTGAAGATTCCTCTTTTTTCTCTACTTTCCTCGCTGGTTCCTCCTGGTCACCAGTGACCTCCTCTTGCTCCTCATCCTCACTGTCCGATTCCTTATTCTCTTTATTTTCATCATCATCCACAACCTCACCCTCTGACCTTTCATCACCTTCATCCCTCTTTTCCGAATCATCATGCACAATCTATTCAGTCATGATGAATATCATTTTTTAAAATCATGCACAATCTATTCAATCATAATGAATATCATCTTTTCCGAATCATCATGCACAATCTATTCAATCATAATGAACATTAATGAAAACATACAGCAGTAAATTCAATGGCAGCGGCCATTCATCTTCTTGGTATTTTAGCTATGTCTTTATCGGTTTTTCTTTTTATTGTGAAAAAATTGCTGTGTCTAAATGAGTATTTGCTACTGATTTGAATTCCATGCACTTTATCTTTAAAATAACTTAATCAGACTCTTTGAAACTCACAATAGTTCTCTGAATCTTGTGCTCATGTATTGTCTCCTCTGGTTCATTTTCCTGATCTGAGATCCTCTCATCTGGCAAATCAAGATCTAAAACTGGTTCAGCAATAGGATTGGACTTGATGTCTGGCATCAGCTCCTGTACAGAAATTTCTCACATTTTCAATACCATTCTAGAATATAGGAAACTAGCTTTCTCTGTACAAAGTTCATTTTGTGTTAATACAGATATGTCACATACATGTATCTACTGTCAAACAAAAGCATTTATCTAAAGAATGTCAATAGTCAACAATTTCCCCCTAAATTTTTTTTTTGATCACATCAAAAATGGAAAGGAGTAGAATTTTCTTCTATTGAAACAGATAACATGCAGTCTGTGAAGTGAACCTTGAGTGATTCTGTGGAGAACTCTATACTGGATAATCGTTTGGTCTTGGCCTCTGTGGTACCCTGGGTGGCATTGTTGGTGGACCTGGCAGATCCCCATTTCCTCTTCCTGACTGGCTTCTCCTGAGGCTCCACTGACTTTTTCTGGGTTTTATCCTCTATTTCAAACAATAAATATTGATAACTATCACTACAATGTTAATTAACAAATATTTTTTAAAGAAGTCTAGGATTTCAAACTGTGATTAAGTAAGAAGAGCAGGAATACATGAAATTCCTTCACACAAATGATTTTTAAATATACTACGTGTAAACTGGTTAAGGTGCTGTGATATCAAATGGTTCATACTTGCAATCCATGAACCAGAAGCTTCAAATTAAACAGTTCTGGTTTATACCAATTTTGGCTACATGAACAATAGCAAGTTCATTGTCTCCTGAGAGAGTTTCTACTTGACAAGATGCAGGTGATGGATGGAGCTGCTGTGAAGGACAATAAGCTTGCCATGGTTTAACCAGTAAACAAGTAATTTGTTTTTATACTTAATATAAAAGAAGAAACACTGACTTTAATTGTTGGAGAGTGGTACAAGTGGTAGTGTTGATTTCAATTTATGTCATAATTTCAGACATGGCAAAATAGTCGTAAAACTAGCAGATGAAATTGCTTAAATATTCAAAAAGCAATTGTTAAAATCTTTTTTGAAGTGTGTGTATAAAAAAATGTTCCATCATTAAAATGATAAATGTCAACAGACCCTGTTTAACGACAAAATCTGTCTGAAACGTAGCAAAATTGTTGTAGCCTTCGATATATATAGTGATAGAGATTTAGTTTTTAAACATTCAAATCACTTATCTGAAGTGAACAGCTAGGTCACTTAAGTGCACATTAATATCTACAACTGGCTGACGCTGAATGTGAATTTCCAGACATGAATTTATGAAGGACTGCTCCGAGATCCAGTGAAGGTGTCAGTCCAAATATCCAGGCGTGCCAAATCTCAGCCAAGATTAGATATTTATATGCAATCAAAGAGGTAAGTTTCACTTATTCTCAATTTAATCAAGTGTCTGCTAATGATACAATAATCCATGAGAAACAGATCTATCCCATCTTGCTATACTATGAACAGGGACTATCACACTGATAGACTATTCTAATTGCCTTTCCATTAATGCACTGTTCACCCAGGAGATAATAAAATTTAATTAAATTTTCGATATCAATATGAAATATTGAAACTCTACAAACCTGATGAGGAAACTGTCTTTTGTTTCTTATCCTCTATTTTCCCTTCCTGTGAAATATAATAAAAAATAAAATCCAACTATTAGTACACATCAACACATACATACCATAAACATACATGTATGCAAATATATTTTGATAGAGTTTGCATTTCAAATCTTGTTATCCACATTAAAATAATCAAAATTTTACTTTAACAGTGTTTTTATGTTTTAACATAAATTTTGACATGATCAGTTATGAAAATAAATATATGAGGCTGGTGGTCCACCTGTCATACATCAGTGCACACAGTAAAAGCATGACTGACCATGACCTGACCTGCTGCAACAAAAAAGACATGATTACTGAAGCAAAAATACCGCCAATACTTGAGTGCTGCACTATGACTTCTGAACTATGACCTCAGTTTAGGGGCGATTCCAAAACAAACTACAATGGTTCAGTTTTCCCAACGGCTGATGCTATCTAGTCTACGAGCAATAGGGATGAACGATAAAAGGGATGTAAAAACCGGTGGATTCCCCCAAAAATATTTAGGTAGTGTCCTGGCTGTCAATTTCTCTAAAGACAGAGTGGGTCACATGTCACAAAGTGTCCCAAATTTAACTGGATTTATTAGCTAGGTTTAATCCAACGAAGAAAAGATCACAAGACAAGTGTTCAATAGTCCATAGTTGTTAATAACCATGAACAATCCAACGGTGAAATCACAGCAGTCACATAAACAAAGGTGTTCCTACAAGTCTGGGTTCATAGTGATTCGTTCTATGAAAAACCAATGATGAAATTGCTGCAGTCAAGTAAACGAAGGTGTTCCAACAAGTTTGGGGTTCAAGTGATTTGTTCTATGAACAAACCAATGATGAAATTGCTGCAGTCAAGTAAACGAAGGTGTTCCAACAAGTTTGGAGTTCAAGTGATTCGTTCTATGAACAATCCATCGATGAAATCACTGCAGTCAAGTAAACGAAGGCGTTCCAACAAGTTTGGGGTTCAAGTGATTTGTTCTATAAACAAACCAACAATGAAATCACTGCAGTCACATAAACGAAGACGTCCCTAAAAGCTTGCGTTCATAGTTGTTCATAACTATGAACGAATGAACAATGAAATCTCTTCAGTCACATATAAAAATGTGTTCCCACACGCTTGGGTTAATAGTTCATAACTACACATAATCCAATGATGAAATCACTGCAGTCACATAAACAAAGGTGTCCCTACAAGTTTGGGTTCATAGTTGTTCATAACTATGAACAATCCAACGATGAGATAAATTTTTTTTTGCTATTGCAGTTCTTTTATGAGAATGAAAAATTCACTGGAATGAGCAGATGTCACTTCCCAGAGGTTTGTCAACGTTTTGAACTATAATTAATCCAATGAAAACCATACTATTCAGATTATGAGTTTACAGCTAGTTACTGTAAACATCAGGAAAGTTCACACAATACAGCTATCTTCGTTATAATAACTGTCTTCAACCAAGTACTAAGTATTGGTACACATGAAAGTTTCATTTGTCATAGGTGTCCTTTGCAACTGAACAATCACAAGATATTTGCAGTGGTGGGAATATTTTTGCAATCATCCACTTTCTAGACCCATAGTATCCATTTATGATAAAATGCCGAAACATTTCCGTTGGACTCTTTCAACGACTTTTGAACAAAAAACTTTCCAGAAGGCGTCTGTTTTGTTCAGAGCTGATCCAACAATTCATTGACACCAAATGATACGAGGTCACAATTGTTCCACATAACAGTTTAGCTCACTGATGAAAGCATTACTGTACGAGTCAGAAGTTAAACGACTGACATATCCATTAGAAGTTGCACATAATTTTAAATGATATCCTTTGTTCAGAGTATAAATCAGTTCAAATAGTTTTTTAACTGGTTATTACAATGCTGCATACAACACTATGCATGAACTGCACTCTTTTTCTTGAGTTTCTTCCATTAGCAGACTTATTGTTTATCACGCTGGTAGTGTTCAAATTTGATAGAAATGTTATAAGTTGCATATCCTCAAAAGGAGTTCTATTTTCTGTATGCCAGTTTGTTAACTTGGAAGTTGCCTTGCCAGACAATACATTTTACAAAGATGTTGCCAGGTCGTATATTTATGCTACGGTGTTGCCAGATCTATGTGGCAAATGGTTTGGTAGGCTGGGGCACAGGTTAATTGGAGGCTGTTTGACCCTACTAGGGAATTCTTAGCAGATGGCAGCACTGAGACTTGGTCATCCATTTGTCCGTCTTCTTTCAATGTACTATGCAGTATAAAATCTCACATCTCAGAAAATCGTACAAAAAAGGAGCATTTTCCCTACAAATTATCTCATTTCTTATATAACAGAATTCTTACTGCTATTAACACTAAACTATGCTGGTGAACATTATGAAATAAATTAAAAATTTATCACTTAGATAACATCTAACTTTCAAAATGGCATCATCTTTTCTCAGTTTTATCTTCTCTGTAATGACTGTGGTCATAAATAAATACATAAAAACACGACCAATTAGCTCCTTTTCTGTCGAACTGTAGGACAGATGCTACAGTATTACATACCTTGTCAGTGGTAGACGACACAGGATCTGAAGGGATTTCTCCATCTTCCATCTCCACTGACGTGTTTCTGAAAGAAAACCAGCAAGACATGAGGTGGTATCTAAAGCTAATTTGTGTAATTCTGTCCTCTTAAGTGCTTGTCTCAGAGAAAAACAGGCAAAATCAGAAAAATATTCCAGAAGGGGGGTCAAAACTTTCCAACAATGATAATATTTTTTTGATGTACGGTCTAAAGTGAGTCAATCGCGAGACCAAAATATAGGTCAAGTTCATTCTATTTATAGTAACACGAGCAAACTGCATTTCGGTCAATCCCTAGAAGAAAATGGTCTAAAATTACCGATTTTTTGTGATAAATTGAATTAGTTAATATTAGTTTTATGAATTAAAACTTCTTGGTATGATGAAATATGCAGTCTGATGTATCATTTGCGACTGTTGGATGATATACCATGTTCGACACATTTAAAGGGGGGTGCGACAAACATGGCCTACTATTTGAGGTATTCATTTTTAGTGAACTTTGAGCACCTATATCATGTAAGGTAGACAACAAATATGATTGGTTATATTTCCATATTTTCAATGTACTCATCATCCATTTAGAAATTTATTATGGAGCTTGGCAAATGATGAGAAGTTGTTGAAAATTGCCACCAGTACTCGTTATATTCCGACCTTTGAAGAAAATTAATTTGATTGCACAGTCGTTATTTAATAACTTCTAAACAAAAATTTAATTGATATTACTCATGAAAAAAATCAAATTTATCATTTCAAAGCTCAGAAATAGTTTTAAAAGTGAAAAAAAAACCCACAATAGTTACATTTATTCTGTAGTTCAATCGAAACGGGGATTTCCCCGTGGAACTCTTCAACAAGGAGTCGCTAAAGGTATACTATAAATGTATAAATGGCGGTATCCTGCGACTTTTCTGGTTTTGGTGATCCTAGCTTTATTTGTGGAAAATCTAATCATTATTCCGAAGATTCTGTTATTACACCATTGACGAATTGTACGAAAGATACATCTGCACATCTACGTTCATTGAACAGTTCTGATTATAATATATATGTACCAGAACCTCTCTTGATTCTCTATCGGACCGGATTTTTCTGTGTTACCGCGCAGACGTTCAAATTGAATATATGTCAAAAACATCGTGACTATTATGGCGTGTATTGGAAAAGGACACGGACAAAGTGTAGTGCTCCAGACCACCCCTCTTCAAGTAATGCGAAGGCAGATCGAGGTGCATCCCCTTCTTTGTGTAAAGTACATTGGTATCGGTCAAGGGAGGCAATTCCGGTTGGAGCTGGTAAGGAGAATTTGCATTTTTAAAACGTTAGACTTTTGTTTCGTGTAGTAATCATGGTAATCCCCGTCCGCCTAAATATACTGTTTTTAATTTAAGAAAATGAGAAGTGTAAGGTGATTATCATATGTATCAAGTTTCACTGCTAACTCCATTTTCCCCCACCAATCCCCAAATTAAAAATTATTTGTTTACGATCTTCTTGACTTTTTGAAAAACAAAAGTATGGGTACCTTAAGAAAAGAAGTGATACCAAATGATTAATCTGTGATTTGGTAATATAACAGTGATAATTGATTAGGTAAATACTAGTATTTATGCTCAATACTAAAAGAAAATTTTGCTATACAGAGATCTTTGATAGTTATGTGAAAAAGCTGTAGAGTCACGGGATTCAGTTTCTGGGGGTTTTGTCCAATTTTAAGGACAGCATCATCCGGATGATCCCAAAAGGAATGCTGGACAACTCGCCCCCACTTAGGACAACTCGCCCTCTCTCAGGACAAGTCGCCCCCTTCTCTTGAGACAACTCGCCCCCAATATCATATATAAATATATTATCACATTTCATTTTTATGTGTGTGTGTTATTCACATTTTTAACCCTATAAAGATACGTCTTTTTATAATCCGAGATTCCTCCGACTCTTAACCCCGCTTTTATTTTGTGACTTCTGCGGGGGAGAGTCAGAGCGGACTCCATATTGAAAAGTGGAAATTCAGCGACACCAGCTGGTGTCGCTGCTTAACCTACCTCTTACAACTTTATTTCACGGACCCATCTTCCAAGACGCGAGGATTCAGTTATCGGAAGATTATTCTACAGATACATCATGATTAATACGATGCTATCGCCGTTTAAACGACGGAATTTTGTGTTTACATGTGCTGACGTCATGCGCAAAGAAATCAAATGGCGAGGCGGCGACCTAATTCAAGTGATGCTCCATTTGTCGGTGTTAGGGCCGTTTAAACGGCGATAGCATCGTATTAATCATGATCTATTTATAGATTTATCTTCCGTTAACTGAATTCTCACGTCTTGGAAGATAGATCCGCGAAATAAAGTTGTAAGAGGTAGGTAAAGCAGCGACACCAGCTGGTGTCGCTGAATTCCCACTTTTCAATATGGAGTCCGCTCTGACTCTCCCCCGCACATGTCAAATATAAAAGCGGGGGTAAGAGTCAGAGGAATCTCGGATTAGTCTTTTTATTTCATACTTTAAAACGAATGGTAAATTCTAATAGGGCGAGTTGTCTTAGGGGCGAGTTGTCCCGATGAAGGGGCGAGTTGTCTTTTAAAAAAGGGCAAGTTGTCTTGGGGGCGAGTTGTCCTGATACCCCCAAAAGTGATTATCCAGTTGATTTGGGGGCTAGGGGGTCGGGAAGACTTGGTGGAAAAAATCCAACTTCCATTGTAAATGAAAAAATTATTAACTTGAGGCAAGGAAGTAGTTATTCCTTAGCAGATAATATGTCAGGATCCAGGAACACTACGGTACAATGATTAATGAAACAAGCCACACATCATCAGATCCATACTGCTCGTGCACACTACGAAATGAGTGCATGTAGTCAAATTACAGTCATACATATGTATACCATAAGTTTTAGAATTTGAAGATAATATATCTTATAGAAAAGAAAATAATATGAAATAAAAGAAGAATGACATCAAGTTGTGTTTGTTTACTTGTATATGATTATATTATTTACAATATGAAATGCTGGTTGTCAATTTGACGAAAATATCGACAATTTTCCCAATTCGAAAGCCACAGGACCCTTTTGAGAAATGTAGAAAAATCACGGCTAAAATGAAATATATGTGTTTGCTCCGGTTTCCTGAAAGTATTGGGTGTCCAGACCTGTAGCGTAGTGGTGAAGTGAGCTTTCCAGATGCCTTTTGTCTGTCTGTCCATAAACTTTTTCACATTTTATCTTCTTCTTCAGAACCGTTGAGCCAATTTAAACCAAACATGGCACAAATCATCCCTGGGTGAAAGGGATGCAAGTCTGTTCAAAGTGAAGGGTCATGTCCACTTCAAAGGGGAGATAATCAAGAAAGGGCAAAATAGAATGGGGTATAAATTTAAAATCTTCTCAAGTTTGTTCAAATCTTGGTCCTAGTGTGGGTAGGGCGGGGGCACAATAGAGGATGAAAGTTTTACAGGAAGAACTTAAGCATGAAATTGATGTTGCTGAAAAAGATCTGTTGGAATGGAAAAGACATATAATGAGAACCTTGCATCAAGACAAAGCAAAGACAGATATTTTGAAGAACATGAACTTGAATCAAGGATTACTCATCATGGACTGGGCTATGAAGTATTTACCATTTCAGTTTCGTGAAACACAGTCAGATTTCTTTGGAAAACGAGGAATGAGTTGGCATGTGTCATGTCTTGTTACCAAATCATCCAATGACGATGGGGAGTTGGATTTACAATCTTACATCCATATCTTTGAAAATGGTTCTCAAGGGTGGTTTTCAGTTGCAAATATTCTGCTTCATCTGTTTGATTACTTGCATGCAAATAAACCTGAGCTGGAAGAAGTTTTCCTCAAAAGTGATAATGCAGCTTGCTATCACTGTTCTAACCTTCTTGGATTTTTGCAACAGAACAATAGGGAATTTCCGATTCATGTACGGCAATACAACTTTAGTGAGCCACAGTCTGGAAAAGACCTATGTGATAGCAAAACTGGATCATGCCGCTTGCATATGTTGAAATACTCAAATGAAGGTAATGACATCCTTAGCCCATACGATATGAAATTAGCTCTGGAAAGTCATGGAGGTGTAAAGGGGACCCAAGTTTGTATTGTTACAGTACCACATGAGAGTGAGTCAAAGACCAAGCTCAGGATTCCCCAGATCACCACGCTCAACAATTTCACCTTTACGGATGAAGGCCTAGTGGCAAGAAAAGCATATAATATTGGGGAAGGCCAAGTCATCAGGAATGTAAATGATTGTAATCTGTCCATAGAGAAAGTCAGTAAGATGCAGGTGAGTGATTACAAGCATGCTTATCTAATCATGACTTCAGGGGTTAAGGTGGGGTCACAATAGGAGATCAAAGTTTTACATTGGAATATGTAAGGAAAATTTTGTAAAACTTTCCATATCAAAAACACGACTTTAATAAGTCATACAAGCATCCCCATGCAGTGCAGATTCAAGTTTCTTCGAATCAATAAGAAGGGGGGGGGGGGGGGGGTGTGTGTACGGGATCAAAGTCTTGTATATGGCAAGATTTAGGGAAACATCTATCTAAGGTAGGGTTTTCTTATTTGCATGTAATATAGAGTCCTAATATGGCAGGACCTTGGCTTATCATCCATACCATGATCTTTGACCTTGTATCATAGTTATGTTGTGACCCTTTAGTACTAGGTGAGGCCACACTATTGGGACAAACTTTTTCATTAATAATGAGGGGGAAAAACATTTAAAATGGTAACAGCTGAATAAAATCTGGGCCAAAGTGACTCAGGTGAACAATGTAGCCCCTAGGCCTCTTGTCTGTGAGTCTACAACTCTCAGTAGTATAGATGGTGTAATGAGAGGTGGGTGTAAGGGGGGGGGGGGTAGTAGTCATAGTGGTTAGTAGTTCTGTTTCACTTTGTAAATTAATATTTTGAGACGCAAGATCTGGTGACAAAGAGAAGTGATGTACAATTGATAAATTTTTACTTGGACTTGAAGGGCAACTACTCATTGATATCTTTTTTTGAAACATTCAAGGAAAGGATTTTAAATTCATGATTGAATGTTAAGTTTGATGACATGGTGATACTGACATTTTATAACCCATTTTCAGGTGTTGCAATCATTCTGTGCAGGTGCACAGCTGAAGGGGAGGGTATCACTGCCACACACAACACAAAGTGATACAGGTGAACATAGCCAGGCAGAAGTTGCTGAAATGTATATGGAGGGGAATTCTGCCTACTTTACTTGTCCTGACCGTGCTTGCGTTAAAACCTTTGCTAGAGCCTCTAATTTGGAAAGACATATTCACATTGGGACTCATTCGTATGAGAATACTATGTCTGGAATGGATATGGCCGTTACCATATATGCTGAGCAATGCCAAACCTTAAAGCAGTATCAAGATTCCATCCTTCAGGAAACACAGCAGACTCCGTTAAGTTCAGGTATTGGGGAAAGTGACAGGAAAGGATGGGCATTAAAATCTAAAAGAATAATGAGCAGATTCTCTCCAAAAGTGAAAGAATACATACAAAATGTATGTATTAGATGCGAGAAAAATGGAAATCGTCCTGACGTGTATGCTCTTTCAAATGAGCTAAAAAAGGTGACAAATGAAAATGGACAGAAGTTGTTCAAGCAATGTGAATGGCTGAGTCCAAACTAGATTAGAGGTTGCATTGCTCAGTTCTTAACAAAAATGAAAAGGGGTCCATCCGAACCAAAGAAATCAAAAGTTTGTGTGGAGGAAATTTCCAAAGTGGAAGCTGCTGACAGTGCACTTGTAGATGTAGTTGATATGTTAAATGAAAATGAATTAAGTGAAAGTGCATGTGGATTAGTTAATGAAGTTTTCTCTGTAATTGGCATGTAAAAAGATTTTCTTACAATTAGTGTACTAGTTCCTTGGCAAAAGTTGTAAGTGTAATTATTCAAAGGCCAATCATAATTATCTGTAAGTGTACATATCCAAAGGCCAATGTCATAATCAGCTGATGAATACCAAAATCAATTGAGAAAAAAGTTTTAAAATTTATCTTATCAAGGCTTTCACAAATATGTTGTATAATATAGGTCACATCTGCAAAAATAGTTTCAACAGACTCAAATAGATAAAAAAAAAAGTCTGAGAAGATGATGTCATGAATTGTTCATCTGAATAAAGGATGATATTGTTTATTTTATGACATGTACATATTTGCTTGCAATGAATCACTTTACTTCCTCCATTGCACATGTGTGTCTAATACACTTATTTTGTCATAATTTTATCATTCTTGGAAAAATCTTGACAGAAAGACATAAATGTATTAAATTTTATGATTTTTCTTCTGCAAGAGTCAAGTGTATACATTTGTTGTTTTTACATAGCATACTGCAGTGGCACTTAAAATTTTTAGTTGGATGGTAAAATTGGATATATAATAGTACATCTTGCATGAGATGAAAGTAATCGCATGTATTTTCAATATCTATCGTGCTTTGATTTTGAACTTCATGTAAAATCTGAACTTAATGTAAAATTTGCATTCAAATATTGCATTTCCATGGGAAAACAATCCTCTCTCTTTCATCATGTTTTAAATTGTACCTAATGGTCAAGATGTGTAAAAAATCTCTTTTATGACTGTTGTATATTGTGCAATTTAAAATAACTGTAACTAGTTGATATAGCTACATAGATGTCACATGCAGTGTGTGTGCGTGCATGTGTGTCAAAAACTTGAATGTGGACAGTAGGTCACATTTTTGTCTAAGATAACGTTACTTTAGTCAACATATGTGCATAAAACACACTTAATCATTTGTTTTTGATTGATGCTGAATTATAATGTAGATGAATTACAAAATACGAACTTTGAGACGACCCCTTGGCCAAAATTTACTATTACATTCAACTATATTTGATTAATGATTAAACATTGTCATAGTTTTTATTAGCTCACCTGAGCTGAATTTTCTGATCACCTGAGTTGTCTGTCCATCAGTCTGTAAACTTTTTTACATTATCTATTCCTTCTCCAGAACCACGGGGCAGATTTCTACCAAACTTGACAAAATGCATTTTTGGGTGAGGGGCTTTCAATTTTATTCAAATGAAGGGCCGTGTCCTCTTGAAAGGGGAGATAATCACAAAAATGCAAAAATAGGGTGGGATCATTTAAAAATCTTCTCAAGAACCACTAGGCCCAAAAAGCTGAAATTTACATGAAAGCTTCCTGATATAGTGCAGATTCAAGTTTGTTAAAATCATGACCCCTAGGGATAGGATGGGGCCACAATAGGGGATCAAAGTTTTACATGCAAATCATTTCAATTTTATTTATTACAATTATTTTGATTGAACAAAAATAAAGGTAAATGGGAATTTACACATAAATAAATCCAGAAAAGCTATACATACATACGGGCCTGAAAACAAATAACATAGTGCGGGGAATCTATTCAAATTAATGAAATTGGTAATACAGGGAACAAATTGGAATTATAAGAATCAAACATTCTTTTTGAAGAATTTATCGATGTGTGAACTCCGGACATTTTACTCGCAAGCATAATATAAAGGGGCTTTGCACTTTCATTTAGTTTGTGAGTAAAATGCCCAGAGCTTGCACATCGATAAATTCTTCAAAAAGAATGTTTAATCCATATATATATATGAGCACTGTGCAAACTCATTAAGGCCTATGGTTGTCTTGTTATGATTTAACTAGAGGGGAATCTGATACACGAGATGAAATGTGTCAGTGCATTATTTCAAAATTTTTGGACATTTTTTGTGTATAATAAATATGATTTGCATAATATTCAATGAATTATCAATTTCAACATTAATATTTATTAAAAAAAAATTATAATGATGAATTGTTTTCATTTGATATTAATATATTGGTGCATATAGTATATAAACATCACCATGAGTTAATTATATTGACTTTTCAGATTTCCTGAGGGTACCCAATTTACAATCCTTGCCAAAAGAAACGATATTATTTGCCGAGCTCAATATTTTTATGAGTTAATCACATATGATAGAGTTTTATTAAATTAACACAAATTCCACAAATTTGACCTACCTTGGAAGACTGAGGGCAATGAAGAGTCAAAAAATGCTGAGTCAGCATTTTGTTTCTGATACCCATAATGAAGGCATCAGTACTGGAGTATGATACAGAATTTTCACATCATATTTGGTTTAAATTGCAGCACAAAGGAGGTACTTTTTTTTGTGTTTACAGAACTGTATTGTCTTTCTTGGTTATCTAGACATCAAGCACCAAAAATAGCTAAAAATGCTGTATTTTGGTGTAATAAGAGGGACCAATAGGCCTTGAATAGGTGGCGCTGTATAACAAGAATGTACATGAATATTTCGACAAAATATTTTGTAAATCGAGACAACACCTACAGGTGGTTGTCCATGCAAAATATCACAATGATTGGTTACATGTGCTTCTGGACTGTTTTGCATGGTTTTATCTGAGACAAACACTTAAGAGTGACACACGTATCTCCACAGGAATACCGAGTATAAGTATATATATTTTATATTTTAATGTATTCAAAATTCAGCACAATTGTAGGAATTTACTACTTCAATAGAGAAATGTTAAATTAGCACTATTGGTATTGTGCTATACATGTATCAACACTATGGAATCATAAGTTTTAAACTTTGTTAAAAAAAAAAGTAGCACACTTAAAACAGCACCAAAATACAACTAACTTTTTACATTAAATATATCTCTAAACATATTTCATATTAAGTAAAGGCAAATTTCATCAAGTAAGATGTCAACATTTTGTCCATAAATGAGGGATCTGAACATGACTTTGTTGAGCAGAATTTTATTCCTTGTCTAATATTACAGCTACAAATACCAGACTGAGATTCACTATAAATATATATGTCCTTTACTGTTTGGCTTATAAAATGTTGTCATACCCTGCTTGCACATCTGACATGTCTGTTGAAGGTCTCTCTTCCAAAGGCTTGTCTCTTATCGTCTACAACAAAAATACATAATATGAGAATCATTAACTTGTGTTATGTAAAGCTTAAACTCTTTATCGATATTACCAATCCATCCTTACACCAGAGCATTGATTTGTCATCTCATAAGTTATAATGGTCATAAATGGCATTATCTAATAAAAAATTTATTGCTCAATACCAGTCAACCAACATACTGTAATTTGTGTCCCATTTACAAGCTTTACCCATGATGTAAAAAAATCACTATGAATTTACCTCAACTATTGATACTGTACTGCCTGGCTGCACAGGAGAAGTAGATTGAGACCTGCTCTGAAACTTCTTTGGTGACCTTGACTTGGACCTGTCAGAGTCTGAGGAGGAGGATCTTGAGGATGACTTTGATGAGGAACTGGATGAAGATCCTGACCTAAAATTTGAAAAAAAAGAGAAAGAATCTTTCTATAAAGTTTTTAAAATGAAATTGCAAGTATCTCCTCTCATTTGAGTCTCTATCAGACATTTTCATACCTTGACCTTTTCTTCTGCTTTTCATCATCCTCAGTATCTGAATCTGATGAGGAAGAGGATGAAGACTTTCTGCGCAATCTTACTTCTCTCTTGTCTGAAGACAAAACATTTCAATATGCAAAATTACTTTTTTATCCATCTTTTACATAACATAACCATGTACTGCAGGTAACATACATGTAACATAAGTCCATGCATGTCATATACGTGTAGAGAACATGTAAAGTACATGTATGTCATATACGTGTAGAGAACATGTAAAGTACATGTATGTCATATACGTGTAGAGAACATGTAAAGTACATGTATGTCATATACGTGTAGAGAACATGTGAAGTACATATACATATGTATATGCTTGAAACCTGTATTGTGTTGGCAGTTAAAATGTATTTCTTTGTTAAATTGACGACATTACTGTCAATAATCCGTTTCAACATTTTAACATGGCACGGCTCAGTGTCGCTTACCATTTACTCTATAAATAGAACATTCTACAAAAATTTATTACATGTACCTTTAGCCCTTTCAGGTTTTTTTTTCTCTTCTCCCTCCTTAGCATCTTTCCTCCCTCTTTCTTTAACATCTTCTTCAGGTTTCTTTCTTGCTTCGTCCTTTTTCTGGGCTTCTTTTTCGGCTTTCTCATCTACCTCTTTCTCAGTCTTTTCCTGTGCTTTTTTCTTCTCCTCTCTTTCTTTAGCCTCCCTTTCAGTTTTCTCTTTTGCTTCCTTTTCTGCCTGTTCCTTAGCCTCTTTTTCAGCTCTATCTTTAACTTCCCTCTCTGCCTTCTCTTTGGCCTCTCTCTCAGCCTTTTCTTTAGCCTCCTTTCTCTTTTCTTCTTTTTCTTTTTCTCTTGCTTCCCTTTCAACCCTTTTCTTTTCTTCTCGCTCTGCTTTCTCCTTAGCCTCCCTTTCAGCCTTCTCTTTGGCCTCCTTTTCTGCTTTCTCTTTGGCCTCTCTCTCAGCCTTTTCTTTAGCCTCCTTTTCCACCTTTCTCTTTTCTTCTTTTTCTTTTTCTCTTGCTTCCCTTTCAACCCTTTTCTTTTCTTCTCGCTCTGCTTTCTCCTTAGCCTCCCTTTCAGCCTTCTCTTTGGCCTCCTTTTCTGCCTTCTCTTTGGCCTCTCTCTCAGCCTTTTCTTTAGCCTCCTTTTCTGCCTTTCTCTTTTCTTCTTTTTCTTTTTCTCTTGCTTCCCTTTCAGCTTTCTTCTTTTCTCTCTCTGCTTTCTCCTTAGCCTCCCTTTCAGCCTTCTCTTTGGCCTCCTTTTCTGCCTTCTCTTTGGCCTCTCTTTCAGCCTTTTCTTTGGCTTCCTTTTCTGCTTTTCTCTTTTCTTCTTTTTCTCTTTCTTTTGCTTCCTTTTCTGCTTTCTTTTTTTCTTCCCTCTCCGTTGCTTCTCTTTCAGCTTTCTCCGCCTTTTCCTTGGCCTCTTTTTCAGCTCTCTCTTTAGCCTCTTTCTTGGCCTTCTCTCTAGCCTCTTTTTCAGCCTTTTCCTTTTCAGCTTTTTCCTTATCCACTTTTTCAGCCTTTTCAACTGCTAATCTTGTTAATCTCTTTTCTTCCTCTTCAGCCTTTCTTTTCTCTTCTTTTTCTTTTTCTCTGTGTTGTTCCTATTCAAATGAAACATGAATTGTCAATATTTAAAAATTCAGTCAACAATATGGCAAGTTTCCTATAATACTGCAAGTCCTCTCAAAACAGAATTTATTCAGTGAATAAGAAAAAATTATTATTACTGCTGAAGCCACTTCTTGTGTTGAATCTTTTGAGGTTTTCCTCCAACGTTTGCTTCTTGAACCTCTGGAAGATTCTGAACTTTCCTCAACACTCTTACTAATGCCTGGGGTTGCCTGTAAAAACAAAAGGCTTACTTTGCAAGATAATTGACTTCATTGTACCCATACATAATAACATGATGCAGAAAACATAGAATGACAAAACAACATTCTAAACAAACAAAATAATAATGATTTAATGATAGATGCACTTCACAAAATTATATTCTAATCAATGATGAATAAACAGTACTATGAGTCTGAAACATTATTTTCTTTCTTTATGATATCCAACAGAAATATCATTAACCATTCATTTATAAAATTAAAACAATATAAAACATGAGACATACTGCTTTCTCAGTGGGTTCTCCACCATTCGATGATTCTCCTTTGGGATCAGGAAAGTTTGGCTTATCTGTAGTCTTTGTGGGACTTAGATCACCAAAACTCTTGGATGGACTTTTCTTCGTAGGACTAGACTCTGATTCATCTTGTGAGTTACCCGATTCTTGACTTTCTTCCTCTGAAATTGGGATGAAAATGTAGAACGAAAAAAAAATAATTTCAAAATCTATCCCATAACGTTTTCATATTTACTGATTACCAGTAGTTCAAAACATATGCTTTAAGTCTCTGTGTTGTGGATCTCATACCCATAACAAAACATGCAACATTTGTGATGCAAACTTTTCACCAGCAACCTATCATACATCGTCACAAGCCACGCCTATTGTCTCCGTATACACCACGTCAAATGATTATAAGAATATTGTGTTGAATACGTTTCATCATTTACCTAATCGGATAATTTTATGCTTTTGTATTGACTGAGATTCAACAAGCTTGGAAAATAGAACATTATGTTCACCTGCACATGCCTTCAAGGTGAATATAACATTTGATTAGTCGCTTTCAATGTTTTGAATTATTTAGTCATATGATAAACAAAAAGTCACAACTCTAAATCACTTTCAAATTTGTGTTGCAGTCTAGCTGCGAACAAAGATGGTCAACCAGGTATCGTTTTGTTTCAGTGTTTTGAATTATTCAATCATATAATAAAACAATTATTGACACTTTCTTGGCACAATACAATGCTTTAGCTACTCTCAATGTACAACAGTATAACACATCTATAACAGACACACTTATAATGAATTCACACTTATTGCAAAGTGATATTTATTCCCATGAGAGGAAAATAACAAAACTTTCATTGGTTATAACAAATTGCTTTTCGCTGGCCCTGGAGATTCACTATAACCGTATTTTACCGTTTTCACCTTGCCCTACTAGCTTGGTGAATATTGTACTTCTCAGGTAGTTAAAGCATCGTATTGACCTCGAAAATGTCAATAATTGTATATTGTATCATTACTGTTGTACATTATATTGTATTAAATTATAGTTATTGACATTTGGAAAAGAATAGTGCTATGCACTCTTTAAATAAAGCATTGCTGTTATTGTATTATCACTATTGTTTCCTCACAAAAGATATCTAGATCTAGAAATCATTTCATTTCAGTTGCTACACATAGTTTGACTGGTTTGATCAGCATAATGTATATATTGCTTTGCAATAAAGCTGTGCTATGCGGATGATGTCATACAGTAACTTTTTAGTCTGTGGCTATAACAATATTGCTCTGCTTCATATAAATTAAGATTTATACAATATTATACGATGATATACTTAAATCTAAGATTTTGAAAACTCAAATTATAAGGAGGTTCATGAAGCAGTAAAATGATCCGAACCAAGTTATATTATACATTGCATATAGTAGTGAAAATCAGTTTCATTTTTTTAAATAAATGTACAGAAATAATTTTACAAAAATGTCTAAAGTTGTGCATTTACTGTTGATGGTAGACATCCTGTCCATAATATCTACATATCAAACATTTAGTACAACATATACACCCTTTTTGTAAAAATAAACATCAACACAATCACTTAGAGCAGGGTTGGCAACGCAATGAAATTGTGAGCTATTCACAGGGATGCCTACACTCAAACGTTGCGAGCCCAGTTCAAACTCGACCGTTTCAGTTTTGTGGCATTTATCAGATTACATGAAAGAATTCACTAATCAAACTTATTTGTGACATTTGTTGTTGTACACTGGCTGTTAAAATTAGCCAGGCTATCATATGATATTTTGACCCCGACCGCCTGAGATATAGACCATCACGGGCATTTGGGTGGGCTGTCATGTCCAACCCTGTATATACACATAATGAGTATTTCTGTTTCATTACCTGAAAATCTCTTCTTCTGTTCCACAATTAGCTCCCTTTGTTTGGCCAAATATTGTTTGATGAAATCATTCTCTACTGCTACACCTTCCTGAATCTTTTATCGAAACAATAAATACAGACTTTATTGATACAAACAATTACATTTTCTTTACACACTTCAAAATAAATGTTGAAGAACTTTCTTAATCCTAACACTTTTGATATTCAATCATCAATGTATTTGTTACAGTTGTAGATTAGATAATTGCAGGGAGAAATGTCAGTGATGTGTTACCTTTTGATTTGGAACTTCATCTGTAAAACCACAATGAAATAAAATCAATGATACTTTATGACATTTAATTCATTGATATGATCAAAATAATGTTGAATGAACTGAAGTTTAATTTCATAAAACACATATCAATAAAAATAATCATTTTAGTTCAAAACTATGTTGAGGTAGAAAAAAACAAACAACAACATAAAAACAGAGAAATTGATTACCTGTTGATTCTGCATTCTGCAGTCTCTCAAACTGGAAATGCTGAAATAAGTTAAATTATCAAGTCAAGTCAAGTCAAAAATTAATTAGAAAGCTTAGAAATTGTGTTTACATTCATATTTAGGATTTTTCAACTTTGAATATTATACCTGAACAGTCAGAACACAAGGATCAGTTCATACTATGTGCAAAGAATACATGTATCAACACTGCATAAGTTACGTCTCCTGTGTGCCATCTTGCAGTGAAAAAATTGTATTTCGGATCCCTAAGTTGGCCTTTGTAATTTTCTAAGCTGTAGCTTTGACATTTGTTATTTTTTCATCAATATTGCAGCTAACTACAATAATGTGCCAAGGTGAAGCAACCCATAACTTGTATGAAAACTTAAATGATTAGCTATAATTCACAGTAGCAACCTCCTATATTTGGTAGGGTAAAGAAGGAAAACTTGGCTTTTCATTGACTGACTTTTGTTCAACTTCGCAAAGGGATTTAACTCAGAGTGAAGAGTTGATATGCGTATACATTTGGATAAATACGTCAAACGAATTTGGTTTTGTTGTATTTATCAATTATCTCAAAGCTCCCAGTGCTCACTCAAGTTGCACTCGTGTTTAAGAAATAATTCAATAGACAGATCTTTTGTCAGGAAAGGATGCTTTCCATATCTACCATTCTTTCATAACCATTTTTTTCACTGAAATTATAATGCTAAAATCATGTGCATGTATAAACACAAAAAATAAAATGCCTATATCAACTGACAAAGGAATCTCATGATACAAAAGTTTCATATGTTGCATTCTTAACATGGTTATTAACCAGCTAATTTACTTGGCATATCTTATCTTTAAACAAGAGGCCCATGGGCCACATCGCTCACCTGAGTCACCTTGGTCCATATCAGAAGATTTTCCATGTCTATTTGCATGTAAAACTGTAGTCCCTATTATGGCCCCAAACCTACCCCTGGAGGCCATGGTTTTTGCAAACTTGAATCTACACTATGTCAGAAAGCTTTCATGTAAATGTGAACTTCTTTGGCCCAATGGTTCTTGAGAAGAAGATTTTTAAAAATTTTCCCTATATATTTGTATGTAAAACTTTGACCCCCTATTGTGGCCCCATCCGACCCCCGGGGGCCATGATCTTATCAATTTATAATCTGCACTATATCAGGAAGCTTTCATATAAACTTCAGCTTTTCTGGCTCAGTGGTTCTTGAGAAGAAGATTTTAAAAGATTTTTCCTATAAATTTGTATGTAAAACTTTGATCCCCTATTGTGGCCCCATCCAACCCCCGGGGACCATGATTTGAACAAACTTGAATCTGCATTATGTCAGGAAGCTTTCATGTAAATCTCAGCTTTTCTGGCTTAGTGGTTCTTGAGAAGAAGATTTTTAAAGTTTTTCCTTATATATTTGTGTGTAAAACTTTGATCCACCCCTTGGGGCCCCATCTTATCCCCGGGGGCCATGATTTGAACAAACTTGAATCTGCACTATGTCAGAAAGTTTTCATGTAAAAATCAGCTTTTCTGGCTCAGTGGTTCTTGAGAAGAAGATTTTTAAAGATTTTTCCTATATATTTGTATGTAAAACTTTGATCCCCTATTGTGGCCCCATCCAACCTCCGGGGCCCATGATTTGAACAAACTTGAATCTGCATTATGTCAGGAAGCTTTCATGTAAATCTCAGCTTTTCTGGCTTAGTGGTTCTTGAGAAGAAGATTTTTAAAGTTTTTCCCTATATATTTGTGTGTAAAACTTTGATCCACCCCGTGGGGCCCCATCTTATCCCCGGGGGCCATGATTTGAACAAACTTGAATCTGCACTATGTCAGAAAGTTTTCATGTAAAAATCAGCTTTTCTGGCTTAGTGGTTCTGGAGAAGAAGATTTTTAAAGATTTTTCCTATATATTTGTACGTAAAACTTTGATCCCCTATTGTGGCCCCATCCAACCCCAGGGGCCCATGATTTGAACAAATTTGAATCTGCAATATGTCAGGAAGCTTTCATGTAAATCTCAGCTTTTCTGGCTTAGTGGTTCTTGAGAAGAAGATTTTTAAAGTTTTTCTCTATATATTTGTATGTAAAACTTTGATCCCCCCTTGTGGCCCCATCCTACCACCGGGGGCCATGATTTGAACAAACTTGAATCTGCAATATGTCGGGAAGCTTTCAGGTAAATTTCAGCTCTTCTGGCCCAGTGGTTCTTGAGAAGAAGATTTTTAAATGACCCCACCCTATTTTTGCATTTTTGTGGTTATCTCCCCTTTGAAAGGGACATGGCCCTTCATTTGAACAAACTTGAAAGCCCTTCACCCAAGGATGTTTTTGGCCAAGTTAGGTTGAAATTGGCCCAGTGGTTCTGGAGAAGAAGTCGAAAATGTGAAAAGTTTACAGACAGACAGACAGACGGACGCCGGACAAAATGTGATCAGAATAGCTCACTTGAACCTTCGGTTCAGGTGAGCTAAAAACAGAACTCCTTATCCTTTCCAAGTATAATGGCATTAGAACTCTTTAAAACAAGAGGCCCATGGACCACATTACTCACCTGAGTCACCTTGGCCCTTATTTAAAGATTTTCCCAATATATTCATATGTAAAACATTGATCTCTATTGTGGCCCCACTCTACTTGTTCTTGAGAAGATTTTTAAAAGACCCCACCCTATTTTTGCGATTATCTCCCCTTTGAAGGCGGCATGACCCTTCATTTGAACAAACTTGAAAGCCCTTTACCCAAGGATGGTTTTCGCCAAGTTTGGTTATAATTGGCCCATTGGATCTTGAGAAGAAGATGAAAATGTGAAAAGTTTACAAGACGCCAACGCCGACAGACATTGGACAAATTTTGATCAGAAAAGCTCACTTGAGTCTGCACTATGTCAGGAAGCTTTCATGTAAATATCAGCTTTTCTGGCTCAGTGGTTCTTAAGAAGATTTTCCCTTTATATTTGTAAAACTTTGATCCCCTATTGTGGCCTCATCCTACCCCCGGGGGTCATGATTTTAACAAACTTGAATCTGCACTATGTCAGAAAGCTCCCATGTAAATTTGTATTTTCCTGGCCCAGTGGTTCTTGAGAAGGTTTTTCAAAAGAATCCACCCTATTTTTACATTTCTGTGATTATCCCCCCTTCGAAGGGGGCATGGGCTTGACAAGGATGCTACCATTCACACACACTTGCAGTAAAATAATTAAATATTCATGTTTAGTATTTCATGTGTATCTATCATACAATGATTACTAATTTACGTGTTAGGAACTATCTAAACTATGGGTCAACTTCAGTAAATGATTACAGTAATGCCTTCATTTACTTTAGGGACCAAGCCCACAGACACTGGTTGTAAGCTGCAAGCCTAATACGAGCAGTAATTTTTCTTTAATTTAAAAATTTATAAATGTGTTTGCATAAATCAGTATTGTATATAGGGGTGAAACGATGCATCGCGATGCAACCGAATCGCAATGTAGTGGTCTCGATTCGATGTTCGATTTATTTGGGGTCTGTTTCGGTTCGATACGGTTCTAAAATCATAGCACACATTGCTCTTGATAACACGTTTTCTGATTAGCCAATGGAATTAAAAATTACCCAATCAACATACGAGTAAACTTTGCTGTATCAAAATGGACGCAGTTGAGTTGAAAAATGCACCCCCAATGTTTAAATCCTGGGTATGGTGACATTTTGGCTTTAGGACAAGTGATAAGAGTGTTGCTCTATGTTAAACGATTTTACATTATGTAGAATTTATTTGCAGAGAGCAATAAATACAACGAAACATAAAAAAAAGCTTAGCATTATACCGAGCGAAGCTCGGACGGGCCAAAGGCCCGTCCGCGAAGCAAGGCTCTAAAGGTAGCACGTATGTAAAAGAAAAAAGTCAAAATCAGCAAAAGAAAAAGAGATAATTTCTATATACGTTCTCTAAAATTTTCGTGATCCATATGGGCGCCGCCATTTATTTTTTCATTACCTGCTTCAACAGTTATTCGTGTTTTATTTTGAATGCCAATAATAGAAGACTGACGTGCAATTCGTAATTAAAATACTCAGTTTGTTCAAAGTGAATAGTATAATTATCATTGTAACAGGTTTTAGCAAATAAATACATATAAAACCGTAATACGACTAAATAGATGAACGAGTTCATGAGTTCCTTTGAATAAGAATATACGATAAAATTACGTTTACTTTTTTTTTACCATTTTGAATTTATTGGTTAATTTAGTTTAGTTTTAACGGCCTTTTTCATTGCATACGGAATGTATTATTGCTGTTTATAATTGTTTGCTTTGAAAAAGAGAAAAAAGGTCGAGGCTAAATGTGACGTCAAAATGCACAGTTTACGTCGCCTTGCGTTTTATTTCTCGCGTTCAATGAATAGGCGGATCATGTGAAACTGTTGTCCCCATATAAACTCCTTTAATATTGAGATGTTACTGGGTGTTTAGCGCAAGGAAATTTCATTCAAAATATATATATTTTAAATGAATCATAATCTACCGTACTTAACGGAATTATGATTACCACTTGGGACATTCCAATGACCATTACGTACATGCTTCTCTCGGTCCAACGGTCACACCGTATACATATTAAAGAATTTGGTACATGCTATTGTATCAAATCGAGACTAAAGTATCGAAAATCGAATCGAAAAAGTACTGTATCGTTTCACCCCTAATTGTATATCATAAGATCTCATGTAGACTGTGGCTACTGTAGCATAACATTGTCGTGACAGTGTATACTACACAATGGGGCACAACTACTCAGTGTAAAAAGGTAGCCCTACTCTACAAACAGGTGCAAGGTGCCTAGGTATAGCTACAAGTGGATTGAGGCAGAGGAGCCTCTCTACTTATACTAGTTAAAAACTACTGGACTGTTTTAATGTTTGTAAATAGGAAACTAAACCGGTTTTGACAACGGTGTATTTATTTATATAAGACTCTATTATCAACTTACTTTCCATGACAATATTTTATTAAAGGGACATAAATCAGTTTGATCGATCCATTAACGATCGCGATGCGTTGTGCGTGGGATAGATCACAGGAGTTTGCAATTCTAGCAACAAATTAAGAAATGAGTACATACAGGTAACATTCCCAAAGTGAGTTTTTCGCTAAGCACGCGATGATCACTGTTGAGATTGTTACCTGTGGCTGTAGCTGCCTTTTTTTTTTTCTCGTTAAAATTGTCGACTCCTGTTACTAGATTATTGACTTAAGATTGTCATATAAAACAAACCGCTTTAAGTCTTTCTATCAGTTCCTTCTTCGTTCCATTTTTGGGAAGCTTATTTTTGTCGCATTCCTTTTTAAGATCAACTACCCTGAGTTCATGCAACGGCTTTCCTCCAACCAAAAAATCGTCGTCCTCCATGTTATTACAAAGCTTCCTTCGGATAACTACGGAGCACTTCGTATTTTCCAAAAAAAAAAAAAAAATAATTTTGAAGAATCATTTATTTTGATTAGATTTATTAACTTTTATTGTGGTTTAACACTCCTTAATTATGTATTCAAAAGAATTAATAGCTTATTTAAAATATGATTTTTATTTGAATATTTCCGTATATAATCGGTAACTTTCGTGAGACGGAAGTTGCAGACAGCTGAACTGAAACCATAAACGTAAACGAACAGCCTTTGATCAGCTGAAGGATGGACATTACTTTGGTTTCCGTGATGAAGAACATAGCAGACGCTCTTGAACTTGACTACAATAACAAACTAGAGGTATCTTTTAATATTTACTAGGCCTAATCTAAACTGTTTATAGTTGTAACAATATAAGGGAGAAAATACAGCGACCACCCAGTCAGTATTCGAGCCCAACGCAGCATTGCATCGTTGACTCTACATCATATGCCTTTTAGCATATAAGTATAAAGTGGGACTTTATTGACCAAACATGTCAGCTAAAGTTATTAATATGATGACTTGGAAATTGGTTTAAAACGTGGTATAGACCATGGGTCTATGCCAAAACAAGATGACATAGACCTCATCGAATTGGCATAGATCGCAACATTGAAAAAAAAACAAAAACACAAATTTAAAACATTGTTATTTACTTCTAATGTACTTAGAAAGCATATTTTCTTTCCATTTCCTAACGATGTCTTCCTATTTCCATAACAATGTCTTCCTTTCCTCATAACGTTTATCAGACATCCACTCTTGGGATAACTCTATTGCTTTAAACCTAAAAAAAATCGGCATAGACAATTTGGTCTATCCCAATTATAATTGGCATAGACCGGTTTCATTTGACATAGACTCGGTCTATCGGTCTGTGGTTAATTTCGAACACTGCACCTGAACAGAAAACCCTCAAAAACCCACATTATATATCTGGAAACGTGAAAACAAAAGTAGAAATCCTAAATTTATAGTCGGCCTCAAGTACACTATCAGCTAGTTGAGCTGGTAATCGAATCCATCCGATTTTCACATTTTTTTCACCCAAACCCAGGATTTTTATCTCCTGGCAAACATTTTTACATGTTACAGTTAATTCTAAGGCATTATCTAAGGCACCAACTCCAACAGGAATTATGGGGGAATGCAACACCCTGACTAGGATTCAAACTTTGAACCCCATGGCATTATTCTCCAAACAGATGCTCTATTAACTGAGCTATTTGACACTTGCAGTGATCAAACTTATTTGATGTCATATGTTTATAATGTAGTAATTAGGGCTATACGGACCGTGGATATCGGCCTGGATAGCTCAGTGGTTAGAGCACCTGACTAGTAATGCAGGGGTCCCGGGTTCGATTCCCGGTCCAGCCAAAGATTTTCACCTCTCTCCTATATATACTACAATAAAATGGATTTAAAACCTTACATTCACTTTTATTATTGTCACCGTCTGACAGTAATATTATGCTCCTGCGATCAAAGTTTGGAGACCTGGGTCTGTTTTTAGTCTGTCTTTCTGTCTTTTTACCTTTCTATCTGTCCAGAAATTTAACTTTAGTCATAATTGCTGCAGTTTTTTACACTTTGTATACATACTTGTATACTGTATCTACATAGATCTACTTGGTAAACCTAAAAGTCAACATCAGAACTATGACATTAAATTAAGGTCTAGATCATTTATCAGGCCAAGCTTTATATATAGTATTTAATGAACACATCTTGTTAATTCTTCTGGGTTTAAACTTATAATGAAAATTTAGATTAGCCTTGTGGCATAAGTTAAACTCTGTTGCTGCAGAAAGTCAATGTCAAAGATACATATAATTAGAATTTCTTTGTTTCCAAACTAACACAGTTAATGTATCTATAGCAGCATTATGTAATAACTCAATTATGTAAATAATGTAAACTATTTGCAGGGATCAAAATAATTGATAGCCTGCTGATCTGGGGTTAATAAATTATGGATTTGGGCCAGTGCTTTGTAAAGAGCTTGGGGCTAGTTAATTTGAATACATATTAAAAAAAATTCAATGATGGGGCTAGTAAATTAGATGTGTATGCATCCAGGATTTTATCAGATGCAAAATATTTTTCTTATTAAAGGAGGTATACTACATTATCATAATGGCTGACTTCCTTTTAAACCATAAATAAGAATATAAATATCAGTAGTATTTGTCTATTTCTTCTCAATTTACCATTAAAGATTTGATTTGGTAGTCCAAGTGATAAGTAGAAATTTTTAAGTTCATTCTTGACTAATTCAACTCTCAGACATCTTCAATCTTCCTAATTTGTATATAATGTATGGATTGCCCACACCACCTTCATAAGTGGTCAGAAAGAAAACAATGGTGTCGATAAATTTTGAAATCAAGTTCATCTTTCATTATATATATGAATCACGTTTCTGCTGTTATATTGTTTCGTTACTCCCAATAATTGATACAAACATGCATTTTATTTGCACATATTCAAAGTTTCCACTTCACAAATCATCGCTAATGAGCTATAACGTGATATGTCATACGTGTGAGTTGCTGCAGCAGCTATGTATTTGTATGTGAATAGATTCTATTGAAAGTGATAAAGTATACAGAATGGATAGTTAATGTTCCAACATCGATGACATCCCGTTAGTATTTAAGATTCAGCCATACATGTTTGAACCCGCTGCTGTACCAAATCTAAGAGAAATTGTGTAGGCTCTGAACGTTTGAAAAATATATATGATAAAAAATTGTGTTCCTGTGAGCAAACTAGGCAATTTTTTAATTATATACATGTATATTCAAAACATTGAGAGCCTGTGGCATCTACAAAAATGTGAATCAGCAATAATATATATAAAAATAAAATGGAGACATATTTTATTTTGTAAGAGTGGCTTCTTCAAACTCACTCAGATGACACATCTCGGGATGCTTCTTTCAACTCATGGTCCGGAGGTTGACCTATATTTTGTACTTCAGTCTTGTTAAGAACATTCACACTTTGTGACAAGTGCAGTACTTTCAACCACACTAGTATGACACATCTTTAGATGCTTGTTCCAACTCATTGTCTAGATGGTGTGTTATGCTCAATCAAGATAATGTAGAATACATCAAGGACATAAAAACTGGGATTATGAAATTTTGATATGAGCAATAATTTTGCAAGTTGTGTATCTTAGATTTATTAAGTGGTATCAAAAGATAATTTGAATATGGGTGTCCAAACATACAATTTTTCAAAGATGTGCCCTTAAGGGGTATTAGTCCTGTTAGGTTTTATAATCATGTTTAAAATAGATTCCCTCAACATTTGATTTAAGGGATCTCATGGATTCAACCAAACCTGTAGCAGAAAATTGAACATACTTTCATACTATAAAAGTTTTTATTTTATTTTTGTTAACATAGGATGCTTATGTGAAATATGCAGAATGTGTTCATCAAATAACAACAACCCTCCTTAAAGACATAAGGACCAAAGGTACTTCAGAAATATATATATATATATAACAGTTTATAGATCAGTTGTATCCTTATTGACATAACAATTATGTTGCACAGTAAATTTGTAAAGTTTTTAGCTCACCTGAGCCAAAGGCTCAAGTGAGCTTTTCTGATCAAAATATGTTGTTGGCGTTGTTGTTGGCATCATAAACTTTTCACATTTTCATCTTCTTCTCCAAAACCACTGGGTCAATTTCAACCAAACTTGGCACATATCATCCTTAAGTAAAGGGCTTTCAAGTTTATTTAATGAAGGACCATGCCCCTTTCAAAGGAGAGATGATCACAAAAATGCAAAAATAGGGTGGGGCCATTTAAAAATCTTCTTAAGAACCAATGGACCAGAAAAGCTGAAATTTATATGGAAGCTTCCTGACATAGTGGTGATTAAGTTTGTTAAAATCATGACCCCCGTGGGATCAATTTAGTTATACATGCAAATATATAAAGAAAATCTGTAAAAATCCTCTTCTTAAGAACCACTAGGCCAGAAGAGAGGATATTTTATTGAAGGCTTCCTGCTATAGAGTAAATTCAAATTTGTTCAGATCATGGCTACCAGGGGTAGGATGGGGCCACGATAGGGGGATCAAAGTTTTACATGCAGATATATCGGAAAATCATCTTCTTCTTCAGAACCACTGGGCCAATTTCAACCAAACTTGGCACAATTTATGACCCCTGAGGTTAGAGTGGGGCCACAATTGGGAATCAAAGTTTTACATGCAAATACGTAGGGAAAATCTTTAAAAATCTTCTTCTCAAGAACCACTAGGCCATAAGAGTGGCAAAGTGTAAGATATAGAGTAATTTCAGATTTGTTCAGATCATGGACCCTGAGGGTAGGGTTTGACCACTTTAGGGGATCAAAGTTTTACATGCTGATATTTAGGAAAAACTTTTTCTCCAGAACCACAGGGCCAATTTCAATCAGTCCTGAAAACAAATCATCCTTAGGTGAAGGGGATTCAAGTTTGTTCAAATGAAGGGCCACACCCCCTTCAAAGGGGAGATAATCACAAAAATGCAAAAATAGGGTGGAGGTCATTTAAAAATCTTCCTCTCAAGAACTGCTCAGCCAGAAAAGCTTCCTGACAAAGTGGACATTCAAGTTTGTAAAAATCATGACCCCTTGGGGTGGAATAGAGCCACAATAGGGGATCAAAGTTTTACATGCAAATTTATAGGGAGCCAAACTTGGCACAAAGCATCCTTAGTTGAATGAAAACTAGTGATATGAAAGGCCGTACCCATCTGAAAGGGCATATGATAATTAATGAATTTATAGTCAAGTTTAATAATTAAAGTTTGATAATTAATGAATACTGGTTTCCTTTGAAAGTTTTTTCTGAACCAAGCTGCTTGTATAATGATAGTTTTGCTCAAGCTTGTTTAATGCTAGGAACTCTGCTTAGATGAGCAATGTGGCCCATGGGCCTCTTGTAAATCATGTTTCTTGGTATCTGGATTCAAAGTTCTGATTAATGTGACTTAATGACAGTAGCATACAAATTCGTTTTATATGCCTATTCAATATTCATTAAGTTGTATAAATGTACAGCCTTTTATTCCAAATCTCTCTGTTAGCTTTCATAGGAATAGATCACATTTTGCACATTGAGATGCCTTTAGACTTAAAAATCATTAAACATTGGGAGTTGATGCCCCTTGAAGGAGAAGAGGTAACTTGGTTGAAAAATAGGTGACAGAATGCTTGGAAACTGCACCATATTTTTTCCTATATTTTAGGTGGCAAAGTTGATATAACACAAGAAGTTGTGAAGTTTGTCAAACTGGGAAGTCAGTGTATGGAGAGAATTTCCATTGTTGTGAACACTCTATGTAAGTTTCTCTGCTGTACGTTATGTCAGAATGAATACAGTAAGATATTCTATACTGAAGAGGAAAGTTACATAAAGGGATCATGATTACTGGTATACTAAGTAAAAAATATATATAATAATGCATTAACTTTGATTTTACAAAATGGATAATATACTATTAAATGGAATATGAAATGGTTTAAATTACCGTATATCAGGTATTTTCTGCGATTGTCCATTTTTTGTAAATATTGGAATAGGAACAATTCACAAAAGTTACAATCACAAAATATATATATACATGCATGTAGGTACATATAGATATAATGCAATTTGCAGATAAGGGAAACGCAGAAAATAATTTGCTACAATTTACAGATCAAATTTGCAAAATATTTCCAATCACAGAAAATATCAGTTATCATACTCAAAAACAGACTGTTCACAAATTGATGTTAGAAATGATGTTATTTTTCCTTAAACAGCCAAATCCCCTGTTATGTCTGACCAGAGATGCTTGACTGGAACGGCTACCAGTTTAGTTCAATGTGAACCAGCACGGGACACAGAACACCAGGATGTACCAGGGTACAGATTCTCAGCTCCTGTCCCCCCAATCCCAGACAGTATGGACAGACTGATGTACCGGAAGTACGAACAACATGAGACATCAATCAATGGTGTCTTTTATTTGACAAACAACAGCAATTAAAATTCTTTTCAGACAACGAATAAAGAATACAATGTAGAGTGAAATGAAATGTGTCATTGAAACACTATAGTTCATATAGCAATTATAACTTATTTCTATGATTTGGATACATTGTGAGTAACCAATGTGATGAATTTGAAAAAAAAAAAATTATTCCAATCAAACATTTCTAGTTTGAACATATTTTACTGTGTAAAATGTGAAATTGGATTGGACAAAAGTTCTAATATTTCTGTATGTTTTCTCTTTTCAATTTGTACATGTATTTCTATGAAATGTTTTAATTCAAGGTTAAATGTTTATGCTATTCTTTTTGAAGGGTTAAATCCCTAGGGCCACTTGAATTGGCTTACAGACAAAACCAACTGCTGATGACAGCTTATAAAGCCCGGCAGGCGAAACTCAATGCAAGGAATGCCTTCAATCTGGTAGATTATTTGTTTTATAGACTTACTATATGGCATGTCTTTAATCTGGTA
>NC_079164.1:50127281-50164781 GCF_947568905.1 Ostrea edulis
TGTTTGGGAGACCTTTGTATCTTTCCAATCCCTCAGTTTTTTTGTTGTTGTGCAGATTAAAATGTAAATTTGGTTTAATTTGCATGCAAATATTTTAGAAATGGCTACAGAACATTCGAAGGGAACTGGAAGAAACCCCATCAGATCAGTCTGTCATCTGCAAAATCATTAATTCAGTCTTCAGGTAATCTAGAACCTTTATATTTATCCGTGGGTGAAATTTTCTCAAAATATATGTACAAGTAATTTGTTTTCTATGTTTTTTAGTTTGAAAGATCACCCCCTTACAGAAAAGTTAAAGGCTTACCAATTCAAAATATATGAGAGAATCTACCCCTTGGTTTGTGACAAGCTAGAAGGGTTGAGACATGTAACTGTTCCTTTGAATAAGAGTTTGTGGCCCCCAGAGTCAAAGGTCAAGGACACATTTGAGAAAGGCAAAAAGAACAAGAAATCTCATGAAAAGTTGGAGAAGGAAGAGAGAAATTATAGTTCAGGAGTCATAAATCTGAGAAAAAAAGAAAGTGAATCGTCTATTAATGAAGGGAGCAATCATTCTAGTTGTGAGTGTAGAACAATGGAAGAAATAACTGAAAATGTTAGAGATGATCTTGAGACAGCTGTAGAGATGGGTGATAAACTACAGCACAAGTTGGAGGAAGAAAACGAAAGAGTTGGGAAAATGGCCCAGAGACTTTCTTTTGATGTTGAAACATACCATGCAGAAAACATGGATGACTTATTTGATGAGGAGGGAGAAGAAGGGGAGGATAAAGCTGAAGGTGAGAAGATTTCTGAACTCCAGGACAAATCAATAACAACAGAAAATAACAGTTCTGGTGAAGAGAGTGAATTTTCAAAGGAAAGAAGTGATTCAACTCAATCATTGGAAGATCCTGAGGAAATAGAGAGGCTGAGAATTGAGGCTCATAAGCGGCACGTGAAGGGAATATCCGAGGATGTTCACCTCTACTTGGACAAGTTACAGGAAATGTTTATCTGTGTTTATGAACAGCTGGATTCTCCAGAAGGGAGGGATTCCTGTTATTCCCAGTTGGAGGAGCCATTCTTCAAACCGATCTGGCAATATTTGTTGGCTCTGTACAGGTACTATGTTAGCATAACCCATGAATACTCAGTTCACTATACAAAGTATGCAATGAGTAGGAATCCTTGTAAATTTGACTTTCTGTTACATAATCATCCTGTAAAAATATCTACCATTCTAATTTATATATATGAGGTTTTATTATTTGTTAAAATTCATGTAGTATTGGATAAAGTATTTTCATTAGTCTATTTTGTGTCGGTATCCTTACTTTTTAGCTCACCGGAGCTGAAGGATCAGTTGAACTTTTCTGATCACATTTTGTTCGTCCATCTGTCCATCCGTAAACTTTTCACATTTTCATCTTCTTTTCCATAACTGCAGGGCCAATTTGGTATGAAACATGTTTGGGAGAATGGGATTCAGGTTTGTTCAAATGATAGGCCATGTCCCCTTCAAAGGGGAGATAATCACAAAAATAGGGTGGGTCATTTAAAAATCTTCCTCTCAAGAACCACTGGGCCTGGAAAGTTGAAAGTTACATGAAAGCTTCCTGGCATGGTGCAGATTCAGATTTGTTAAAATCATTGCCTCTGGGGGTAGGGTGGGGTCGTTATAGGGGATCAAAGTTTTATAGCAAATTTATAGGGAAATTTTTTTTTAAATCTTCTCAAGAACCACTGGGTCAGAAAAGTTGAAATTTACAGGGCAGCTTCCTGACATAGTGCAGAAACAAGTTTGTTAAAATCATGGCTCCTGGGGGTAGGGTGGGGCCACAATAGGGGATCAAAGTTTTACATGTGAAAATATAGGGAAAATTTTTAGATTGATTGATTGATTATATTTTGTTTAACATCCCTCTTGAGAATTTTTCACTCATATGGAGACGTCACCATTGCCAGTTAAGGGCTGCAAAATTTAGGCCTATGCTTGGTGCTTACGGCCTTTGATCAAGGAGGAATCTTTATTGTGCCACACCTGCTGTGAGATGGGGCTTTGGTTTCTATGGTCTCATCTGAAGGCCCTCCCCATTTAGTCGCCTTCTTACGACAAGCAAGGGGTACTGACTACTGACTACTGAGAACCTAATCTAACCTGGATCCCCACGGAACTCTCAAAATCCACTGGGTCAGAAAAGTTTAAAGTTACATGAAAGCTCCTTGGCATAGCAGATTCAAGTTTGTTAAAATCATTGCCCCCTGGGGTAAGATGGGGCCGCAATTTACATGCGAATTTATAGGGAAAATCTTTAAAAGTCTTCTCAAGAACCACTAGCTTTCTGACATAGTGCAGATTCAAGTTTGTTAAAATCATGCCTCCCAGGGGTAGGGTAGGGCCACAATAGGTGATCAAAGTTGTACATGTGAATATACAGGGAAAATCTTTAGAATTCTTATCAAGAACCACTGGGTCAGAAAAGTTGAAATTTACATGAAAGTTTCCTGACATAGTGCAGATTCAAGTTTGTTAAAATTATTGCCCCTGGGGGTAGGATGGGGCCACAATAGGGGATCAAAGTTTTACATGCGAATTTATAGTGAAATCTTTAAAATTACTTCTCAAAAACTACTGGGTTAGAAAAGTTTAATTTTACAGGGCAGCTTCCTGACATAGTGCAGATTCAAATTTGTTAAAATTATGGCCCCCAGGGGTAGGGTGGGACCACAATAAGGGATCAAATATTTACATGCGAGTATATAGGAAAAATCTTCTCAAGAACCAATGGGCTAGAAAAGTTCAAATTTAGTTGAAAGCTTCCTGACATAGAGTAGATCCAAGTTTGTGTATCCAGACCCCACACTACACCAATCATGGTCACCGCATGTGGCATTCTACACGGTAATGGTCCCTGGGGGTAGGGTGGAACCATGATAGGGGATCAAAGTTTCACATATTCTGATACATAGGAAAAATCTCTCTTGAACTATTTACGCTAGGGGTTTCATATTTTGTTTATACATTCTTTATGGTAAGACCTTTCATGTGATGTAGTGGTGTGATCTTGACCTGGAAGTTTGACCTACTTTTACTAAAAATCTGACTTATTCAATATCTCCTAAACTATTTAAGATAGATCTTTTGTGTTTTGTATACAGATTTCTTATGTCAAGGTCTTTTATATCATACCATGATCTATGACGTTTGTTTTGTCCGGAATAGCAAGATATCATCATGTTTGTCATATTGGTTTTGAGGCAACTCTTTATTATATGAATTCATTTTCAGTTATGATATGATCTTTTGGGGCTAGGTTGGGGCCACAATATGGAGTCAAATTGTTTCACGGGAATTGAAAAATTTATTTTAAAAATCTTAAAAATCACAGCAATTGAACAATGAAAGGGCCAAAGTGATCCAGGTGAGTGATGTTGCCTGTGTGATCCAGGTGAGTGATGTTGCCTGTGTGATCCAGGTGAGTGATGTTGCCTGTGTGATGAGCCTCTTGTTGAAAAGTTTCATGTGGATGGTTTGTTTAGTGAGGTTGCTTGTACTGCTTGTGTATAAATATAACTCATGGCTATAAATTCATGGATATGAGCAACCACAAAAATCAAACCACCACAAAAAATTACATTTTCACAATAATGCTTAAGTGATTTTTTTTTTTAGGTTTGCAAACAAGTCATCAGAGCTGCAGGTTGCACACGTTATGACAGTCCATATGAACTGTTTACCTGGAACACTGGGGGTTAAAAAGAAATTGCAGTTGCATGGACAAGACCTGACCTACATTCCATACAGAGCAGCAATTGAAGAGCTCAGATCAATTCCTTCACAAGTTACTCTGCTTGGGAAATTAGAGAGTTTAGGTAAATAGGTGAAACATGATTACTATGCCCTACCATGACCAGGGTTATAGTGTTGCCTCTTGCCTTTCATCCCATCCTCCATCATAATTGTGGTTTTCTGGACTTGTTTTTTGCTATAGTTGCAGATATTGAGGTATATTGTTTGTGTGTTGTGATGAGTTATTTCAGATTCATTCCCATATTGAATTACTTTCAGCGTAGTTATGGCCCTTAGGCTTTAGAAAAGTTCTCAGATTTTCAAACTTTTCTGTTTTTGGCTATGATTGCAATTATTGAGCTAATTTCTCATATTGATTAGTTACAGAATGTTGAAAAGTACAGGTATTTAATTATCAAGATCTATTAATCATTACAGTGATAGATTGATTTGTGATTTCTGTGACAGTCCCATTCTGAAATAATTAACACTTCTGTGAATTCATTGTTGTCATCTTTAATGTGTAGAAGCCATTCTTTGAAGTGTAAAATACAGGGGTTTCTCCTCTTTCCAGTGAAATCGTCTCGCCTGATCTGTAGATGTGTGGAGGAACACTACAGTGATGCAGAAAAAGTCCCCAGTATGTGAGTAGCATTTAAAACAATGTACTGTCAAAAGTGAACGGCGCAGACAAATCAATGTATATTGCAGCTGTATTAATTTTCATTGATACCAAATTTTGTGATTTTGCTAAATGAAACAAAGAACAATAATACAGATTTAGTAAAATTTGGTGGTACATAAATTGTGGACAGTTTAGCATATGATTTTGTGATTTTTTTCAAAAACAGAAAATTAGTGATCAGCAAATAATGATAAAACTATATGTACATGAGTGTTATCCATTCCACAAGAAAAAGAATCCTAATGACAGATAGCAATTTACAACATAAAGGAAACCCTTTGAAAGTTGTGTAGCTTAAACTGAAATTGCGGTCATGAATATCATTTAACTTTTGATGACTATTGAATGTGTATTTTAGTGGGGCTGATGATTTGCTGCCCATTCTGAGTTACGTAATCATACGGACTGGCCTTCCTCAGATTGTGTCAGAATGCAGCATTCTGGAGGAGTTTATACATGAGGGGTAAGAATGTAGAACATCAGGCGACAGATAAATTGCTGACATTTGTACTAAGAATAATGACTGTCCATATTTTTACAAGTTTTGCTAAAGATGTAGTTTTGTTTGCAAGATTTTTATTTTTTATTACTTTTGCAAGATTATGCACTTACAAACTGCAAGTTTTGGCAATATTTTTTGTTGCTAACATTTATTAGTACAATATCAGTCACTTGTCAAGGTTTCCTCCCACATATGAATTACTGATGTTATGAAAGTAGTTTCTTCCCATATATGAATTACTGATCTTATGAAAGTAGTTTCTTCCAGGGCCGTAAATTACATGGAGGCGGAGGAGGCAGCTGCCTCCTCCAACTTTTGAGCCAAAAAAAATTAAAATTTAAAGTTCATTAGAATTTATGTTGTTTCCAATAACTAAGAACATGATACCTCCCTTAAAAAGCATTCCAAATCTTTCTTTTAGAATGAGTTAGTCAAGTAACATCTTAGAAGGCCCTAGAATCAAGGATTTTGCACGAAACGTGTTCAGTGTGCACAAAATGTGCTCAGCGTCTAATTTCCTGCCTCCTCCAAATTGAAGGTTAATTTACGGCCCTGTTCTTCCATCATATGAATTACTGATCTTATGAAAGTAGTTTCTTCCATCATATGAATTACTGATCTTATGAAAGTAAAGTCTATGTTTCCTAAGTTTACGGTTTTTCGAATAGATTACCCCTCTGTTTTTTCTTGTGTCTTGCTATATGTGCATCTACTATTGTCGATCTGTCTGGTTGATCATACATATTTCATCCCTCGGGAGCCTCGTGCATTTTCCATAAAATTTACATCAAAGTAAACATCGTTTGTTGTGACAGCATAATACATTCAAGTCATATCACTCAAGTGAATTTTCATACTTTGTAAGGCATAAAGGGATTTGTTTATATGCTGCTTTCGGATACAGTTAATTCACCTGATTTTTGTTGATACATAGCATGTACGTAATCAGCATTCAGGTAGAAAGGAAACATAAGAAATGGTCATCATATCACTTTATTTTGTTACTTGTACATTCCAATACGTTTTGGCATTGTGCTACCATTATGTCAATCTCAGCTACATACAATGTTTAGATGACCAGATCCCAATTTCAAATGCATTTTGTGTCTTGCTTTGTTTCAGTATAAGAAACAATTTATTGCATGAATGTTTGGTAGATATGAAGATCTATTTACCCAAGAAAAATCACATTCTCCTCGGGGAATATGATTTGCTTGGGTGAATAACTCTCCATATCCCCTTCACTATCATGCAATAAATGTATACTGTTAGGTAGTAGTATACATAAATTACACAATATTGAGGGGTGTGAAATTTTATTCACCTATTAATTAAGCAAAATCATATCCCCCTGGGCAATTTAACTTTTTGGGGGGTTAAATAAAGCTTTGTATGCCCAGAAAATTCTTGCAATAAATTGTTTATTATATGAAATCACCCAATATTTTCAAATGTTTCCATTTGCAACAGAATTCTGGACTTTGATACTCTTTATTTGAATCTCTAGACATTTTGATTGTGATGTCATTGAATCATAGGGAAATGCTGGAGAGGTTCAGCAAAAGTGAAACACAATTTTTATTCCAGAGAAATGTGATATTAGACCTAATCCTCTACAATCACAACCAAATAAACCAATCAGATTTCTTCTTACATTAAGTCCTACCCATGAGGTATATAAGCACTGGTAACTACTTGTAGGATCTGTCTGCATGCAGTTAGTTATAGGGAGCACTCTAAAAAAAATCTTGTTTAATTATTGAATTTGCCTTCTTTTGTAGGTACATTATGGGAGAGGAGGGGTACTGTTTGACCTCAGTCCAAACCGCTTTACAGTATCTGAAATCTCTCAGTGCCCAACTGCTCACATCTGATGAATAGTGCCAAACGTGTAACCTATATATATGGTGAACCAACCTTCTCTCCCATTCTAAACATTTGTGAGTTTGGGGAAGGCATTTGCAGAGTTTATTTTTGTATTTGCAACTTGTTTTTATCATAGAATAATTAAAATCTACTGTCAAGAAATATAATTCAGTCTCTGAGCATCTCCAGATAAGTAGTGAATGACTGTTCAATAAAAGGTGTAGGGTTGTTACCAGTCCAGAGCTTGAGTCATATCTCTTGATCAAGGCAACTCACATTAGTACAGAAATGTGGTCCATGTCTATAAATTTGAAATAGGTCTTGGAGCATTTCAATTTAATACATGTATTATAAGGTAAAATGACTTCTTTCAGTGTAGCTATTTAGAAAGTTGGATCACACCATGCAAAATGAAAAGCATGAAAGCATGGGGGAAATTATGATACAACAAAAATAATTTCAGAATTGGGGAAGGGGGGCACAGGGCTAGTTTTATGTCATGAATTAGAACAGTTTACTGGCAATAGAATTTACTATATGTGATATTTTCAGTACATGAATATATGTGCAGATTGAATTTTATACGTTTTAGCTCACCTGAGCCAAAGTCTGAAGAGAGCTTTTCTGATCAAAATTTGTCCGTTGTTGTAAACTTTTCACATTTTCATCTTCTCCAGAACCACTGGGCCAATTTCAACCAAACTTGGCAAAAAGCATCCTTGGGTGAAAAGGATTCAAGTTTGGTCATGCCCCCTTCGAAGGAGAGATAATCACAAAAATAGTCAAGTCATTTAAAAATATTCTTCTCAAGAACCACTGGGCAACAAGAGCTGAAATACACGAAAGTTTTCTGACACATGGAGATTCAAAGTAAAAATCATGCCCCTGGGGTTAGGTTGGGGCCACAATAGGGGATCAAAGTTTTACATGTGAATGTATAGGGATCAAAACAAAGCGTTCTTAGATGAAATTTGTTAATGTGAAAGGCCATACCCATCTAAAAGGGCATATAACTAATGAATTTGTAGTCAAGTTTAATATATTAATGAATTTTTTAGTCATTACCTTTGAAACGTTTTTTTTCCCCTGAACATAGCTGCTTGTATAATGATAGTTTAGCTCAAGCTTGTTTATTGCTAAGAACTGCTGCTCAGGTGAGCAATGTGGCCTATGGGCCACTTGTTTGTGAAATGATTCATTATTTGTATTTCATATTTAATAAATAAACATTTCCAATTATCATTTGGCTATTGTCATCCCAGAAGACTGTACAATTAATGTTTGTGTGCATAAAATTTCTTCAGTTTATTGCACATCACCACAAAAATCAACTTTCCGTTGGAGTACGAAATGTGGTGGGGAAGTTCAGTTATTTAAAAATTAAATTTCAATTCTAATGAATATGGTATGTCTGTAATGGCTGGAAATTCCATCAGAAATGGAAGTGGAATGTTAATATACACTGTATAAAATAAATTTCATTTCTGAAAATACACTAGAGTATGAACTTGAACGCTTCACGAATAGTATGCTGGCGTGAAGTATTGCAGTTACATGTAATACCCTCTTGCATTTTCAAAACCGAAATTTAATCTCCAAGACACAAACTTATTTTGCATATTTACATACCATTTCTATTAAAATTCCTAGCCATTATAGTCGTACTATATTCCGATTCTTGCGTGCATTGTTCACAACTTCAGCACATTCATCATTACAATTAAAGATCAAAAAAAAAAAAATGTGTGTGGGTATATACATGTATATATATATGCATGTTTTTCCAGCAAGAGCATCTTTTGTCTCAACCTGAACTCTTGGTACAGGGCTTGGGGTCCATATGAACTCTTGGTACACCTGTGCTTGGGGTCCATATGAACTCTGGTACAGGTGCTTGGGGTCTATATGAACTCTTGGTACAGATGCTTGGGGGTCCATATGGTCTGCAAATAGGCAACACCCAGGACTGTGCTGGAAGCATCTTTGATCAGTTCATGCATGCATTGTAGCAATTAATGTGTATGCATACATCACCTGCTGAATTCCACAAAAGATATGTGGTTCTGATGAAAAACTTAAATTGACAACTGAATCATCTTCGCAAGCCAAGTGTCCGATTCGCTTACTCTCATCTACCAGATGAGAGCAAGCGAATCAGAAGCTTGGCTTGCGAAGATGCAACTGAATATACTAATGGCAAACACATGAATCAAAATGATTTTTTATTCAAAATTATAGTCAGAGATTCAGTATATTGTTAAATAGAAAACTTCATACAAAAACTTCTTGATATTAAATGCATAACAATTTTTGGCACTTTAAAATATACAAAAAGTAAAAACTGTAAACCATTATAAGAAAAAATAATGCAACAAGATCTTGATACCTTTCCCAGACTACACAAAATCTCTAAGACACAGGAATGTTACATTACCGTGAACTGGAGTCAAACTTGTATCTGAAAATTGTCAATTTGGCAAGAATATCTGTATATTCAAATATAATGTATACTCAAAAGTTTGCTAAATAATAGAACTGTCCATCTCAAATATATGACCATGTAAATTTGAACCATAAAGCATCCAAAAAAGGCACCTATACATAATTACTGACAAAATTGGCACAAGAGGAGAAAAAAGACTGAGCACAGAAAAAAGATCTATTCTACAGCATTATCTGGGGTGGCATCGAAGGCTTTATCTACTGGTATAACACCACTTTTCACGATCATAACATCTTCGGTGGGGTGATCAGTAGCATCTGTGGACACTGCCTCAATGGCACGAACAACCTGCATTCCCTCCAGAACTTTGCCAAATACTGTATGGCGGCCGTCTAACCAAGATGTCTTGATACATGTGATAAAGAACTGGGAACCATTGGTATCTGGTCCTAAAGAGAAAAACATGCACCTTTAAATTTATCACAATTCCTAAAACATGACCCCAATATCAAAGCATATTACTTTCATTCGGGAACTACTCATTTATATATTCTCTTAGCTTATTTACTCGTTTTATTACATGCACTTCAAAAAATGAGCATCGATGATGTCATGACAATGAGGCAGTCGTAAAACATTGGAACTTAGATTCATTGAATATGAGGTTCAGTGTTAAAGATGCATCAAATCCATACATACACACTGCATTTGAAATATTTTACAAAGCATAGAGATTTCAATTAACTTTTAGATAAATATAACTGCCTAAATGAAGATATATTATTAAATATAAAGCACACAGAAATTTACTATGAAAGTAAATCTCAATGGCTCAAACTTCAATCTTTGAAAGTGAAGTCTTAGTCCCAATTTTCCTCTCTATTAATCAAATTTACTCTCGATCTCTGGAGCTTCTGATCTCTTGAAATAAAATCTAGGTTTTGTTATATCTATTTCATAACTTTCACTTTTGAAAATTCAAGTATCTATTGTGTATATGAGCTGTCAATCAAGTGGGTAATGGAACAAATAAATTCCTGTAGCTTGCATGGATATCGTAAATCATCAATTATTTTTAAACCCAGGGCACTTTACCATTGGCATCCTACCTACCCTCTGTGGGTGTCAATTCACTTTCGCTAGCCAAGGCTTTTCGGTCCACTCCGCTAGCGAAGATGATGTTATTTAGGCAACTGAGATAATTTTAGCAATGAATAAGGTATTAAACATGGGAGACTATCATTTGGAGTGGTGACAGTAAAATGAGAATTTTAAGACAATAATTAAGAGAAGTATAAATTTTGGCTCTCATAAAATACAAAACAAACACGATTTTGTCACCAGAATTGAGTACACATAGCGACACTGTAAGCGTTGGTACAAGATCAACTGATGACTCAGCCCTTGGTGGATTTATAAAGATATATAAGTGTGTGTGTGTAAATTACTGAAAATCCATGGACCACAGCAACTGATTCTCAAATATTCACTATGAAAGGATTATAGCTCATATAGAACTAAAACCATTGTTTCCAATTTTCAAGGGCCTAGTTCGATCATCAACCATAGTAGTTGCTTCCGGACCTTCAGTGTGCATGTCTGGTTACCAAAGTTCACCATTCTGTAAGCATATTAGGTTGCAGCTTGCTGTGTGGTAGACCAGACATGCGCAGTGACGCCCCTTTCAGTTTCGAACAAAGGCAGTTTGATCGTCATTTGGTTCAACTCTAGTTACTATAGTTGATGATCGAACTAGGTCAAGATCTGTGGATGTGCAACATTAAGGCTTCTACGTCAATACTGATTTGCATACCAGCATTAGCCATGCTGAGCCAGCCAGATCCGTAGTGGGGAATCTTAAAGTTTTCATCTGGGAAATATTCTCCATAGATGCTCTTTCCACCAGTTCCATCTCCTGTTGTAAAATCTCCACCTGTAAAATAATAAAGATGTGGAATATTAACATTTCCATGCCATTGAAAATGCGACCTATGGGCCTTGACAGTCACTTTAGTATAGGACAACAAATGCATGTCCACTTGTCACCTGAACATCCACAGTAAAGTATGACATCTTTCATAGTCGACAAAATCCTTACAATGATACATACTACATAGACAGCAAACATTGTAAGAATTCATCTGAAAGGTTGTTTACTGAGAAGTGTAGAGGAAATACTATCTTAATTTTCCATAGTGGTTGGGTTTAAAGCCCCCTCCCACTCCTCTGCATTATTGGTTTAAGTATTTATATTTCTATTGCATGCATGTTCAACTACACATTCAACTACAATTATCATCATACCTTTCAGTGCATATTCCACACATGAATTATAGCACTGTTTTCAAGACTCATATTTATTCTGAGAGAAATAGATGATTGAATTCATTTATCTATTAACATAACAACAAGAGTACTATATATGCCCATTAGACCTTCAGTGCAATCAATAGCTGTATCCATGTTGAAAAAAAAATCCAGAAAACTATTTGACCTACTTTTAGCCCTAAAGTAGGTCATTATGCACCAATCAAGTTGAAATGTGAACTGATTATGTATTTCTCTGAGAGGGAGGTTCTGACAAAATTTCAGGTCTCCATTCTGCGAAACGTCACCATTGCTGGTGAAGGGCTGCAAAATTTAGGCCAATGCTCGGCACTTACAGCCTTTGAGCATGGAGGGATCTTTATCATGCCACACCTGCTGTGACACAGGGGTTCGGTTTTTGCAGCCTCACCTGAAGGACCATCCCATTTGGTTACCTCTTACAACAAGCAAGGGGTGCTGAGGACCTATTCTAAACCAGATTCCCTTGGGAGATTGGTCTGTATTTTGCTTACAAGGTTTTCCTATTACAGACATGATTCTACAGGGAGAGAAAAAAACCCGGTAGGTTTGGGCCACAATAGGGATCAAAGTTTTACATGCGAATATGTAGGGAAAATCTTTAGATATGGGCCAAAGTGACTCAGGTGAGCAATGTGGCCCATGGGCCTCTTGTTTTTTTGAACACCCTTTTCTGCTATTCCTAAATATGCATTTAGATTTTATACAGTATTAGCAAACTTAAAGAAGTCCTTCAAATCAATATAATAATTTTGACACCACCCTGAAACAAAACCCTTACCCCTAGGATCATGAAATTTACAATTTTGGTAAAGGACTGCCTACTCCTTTTAAATATAAATTAATAGTTTCAATTTACTTTCAAAAGCATTAAAGCAGATATCATTCAATATATGTTTTACACATAAACACTATATACCAAGTTTGGCTCCGCCCTGGGGTCAGAGCCCCTTACCATCATCATGAAATTTACAATTTTGTCGAGGCCTTCCTCCTCTATATCTCTATACATTTAGTTTTTCTTACACGTGTGGTTGTAGGGAAGAATTTTTTTTGAAAATTAGTCAATTTTGGCAGTTTTTGCCCCGCCCCTAAGGTCTCAGGGGTGCAGTGCAAGAGTCCTGAAATTTACAATTTATGTCCACCTTATCCCAAAGATGCTTCATACAAAATTTGAAAGTAATTGGAATATGGTAGTTATCAAGAAGTTTAATTTTTTCATTGTTTACACATTTATTAATTGACGATTTTGGACCTACTCTGTTACCAAAACCCTGGGATCATCAAATCTACAATTTTGGTAAAGGACTACCTGCTCTTTATAAATATCCATTAGTTTCAATTTAGTATCAATAGCACTAAAGACGATGTTATTTAAGTGTTTTACACATACACACTATATACTAAGTTTGGCCCCGCCTTGGGATCAGAACCCCTACCCTGGGGATCATGAAATTTACAATTTTGGTAGAAGCCTTCCTGTTCTATATCACTATGCATTCAGGTTTTTTTTTTTTGGTTTTTTTTTTTTACACGTGCTGTTGCAGAGAAGATTTATGAAAATTGGGTCAATTTTCAGCAGTTTTTGCCCTGCCCCCAGGGATGCAGGAGTCCTGAAATTGACAATATATGTACCCCTTGTCCCAAAAATGCTTCATACTAATTTTGAATCAAAGTACTTAAAGTACTCGTGGGAGTTGAACATTGTAGAAATTCAGTTAGAAAAGATAGTACTGGAAGGGTAGGGGGATAAATGACTGAATATTATCATGATTTTAGATACAAATCAACTGTTGTTGTTTTTCAAAGCGTTACAACAGCAAACATGGATAATGGAAGGCCCATGGGCCACAACGCTCCTCGAGTAACTGAAGTCGTGTTGTTGTTTTCTAGAATTTCACCCCTTTATATTCTCATGAAAAATGTGACCACATATTATGGCCCAAACATTCAAATCAATATGGTTATCAATGCCTTGCAGTTATGAAGAAGTTTTTCCCCTGTATATATACATTCAACAGTCTTCACACTTAACTTTTTAACTTACAGGCCCAGTGGGCCTGCAAGTTGGAAAATTTACAGGCCCACCATCAATTCTACAGGCTCGAATTTGGAAGTCATATTAAAAAACTTATCTTGATTTGAAAACCACATTAAAAACTTCATGCTGTACTAAATGTTTGTTATCATGTCAATCATACTAGTGCAAGGGAAAAAAAAACATTTGGTTTTGCGAATCGTCAAACCTCAACCAGGAACGATTTATCAACCATTGCTTTTGAAATTTTCTTTCCCTTTTCAGTTCATAGTTCTGTTTAGAGTTTTTCTTCTCTTCTGACGTTGGGGTCGTTTTTTGTCTTTTCCCCGGTTTGGCACCCTCGACATATTTCAAGAAGTTCATGTTACAGGGAAGTTTTCATACTATCAGTTTGTCATTGACAATCTGTTAATATTTTCATCTTGTTTTTCCGTTTGGAAACGGCATAGGAACAAACGCGTAAACGACTTTGACATTACATCTGGTTCCCTGTAATCGGAAGTGCGTAATTTAGGTCGGGACTGTTTCTTCGGGATCAGTTCATGTTTTTATTACGTAACATAATGACTTGATTTCACAGAGTGAGACACGTATTTTTACAATAACGATTTCGAATAAAATAATATGATTTTGAAAAGAGGGGTATTTATTTTCCACAGGCCCGACGGGCGCTTGAAGTTCAACGTTTTACACGCCCAACTGTTATTTTACACGCCTCGGGCATCGGACTACCGGCTAATTTCGAAGACTGATTCAAGTTTAATCTAGTTATAGCTAATTCTAAGGATTCATTACTTGAAAAGGTAGACCAATATGCTAAACTGTCATCTGAGTATACTACAGTCCTGTAGAGGATCAATGGAATGGTAAATAATTGTATAATAACTCAAAATAAATGAAATGCAAAAAAATTAAAAATTGTCGAGCATCGGAAATGCACAAGCCGAGTTGCGCAAGGAGTGGGCATAGAGGGAATCGGCAGAAAAGTTTTCAAGAATTATCAAGCAGGGAGCAAAATTTTGCGTACATAAATTTCAGCCGACTTAAATCCTTTGTGACCTTGACCTTTAACCCTTGACCAAAATCAAGAGGCTTCTTTGTCTCATCAAGGGCGATAATCCATCTAAGTTTAATTGAGATCCTATAATTTGTTAAAAAATTATAGTGCAGAAAACAAAATTTTCTCCAAATTTCAGTCTATTTATAGCCACTGTGACTTTGACCTTGTGACCCCGGAATCGATAGGTTTCTTGTTTTACTTAATCGATCTAAGTTTGATTGAGATTCTATAATTCGTTCAAGAGCTATGGTGCGGAAAACAAAATTTTCTCCAAATTTCAGTCTATTTATAGCCAGTGACCTTGACCTTTGACCTAGTCACCCCAGAATCGATAGGCTTCATCATCTTACTGAGGGTGACAATCCATCTAAGTTTGAATGAGATCCTATAATTTGCTCAAGAGCTATGGTGCGGAAATGAAATGTTGATGCGTGCCCGCCTGCCCGCCCAAAGGCACTTCATCAGATCATAAGCCGAGTTCGACTTCATCGCAACTCCGCTAAAAATGAAATACTAGTCAAATAATGTTATTTATTGCCAAGGTATTTGGGATATTATACTGTGGCTCAAACAGGGGGTGAATGAACCTGACAGTATGGAAAGCATATAGTGGAATCAGACTTGTGATGCTGGAAATCTATAGTGATTAATAAACTATACATGTACAAGATCCATAACTATTTTTTTTTTTTCAGTTTGTGAGGGAGAATCCTCATGTCTCTTTCATCTGTAGACAAATAAACAATGTGTTTTGACCAGAGCAATTTCCAATCCTTTTTGCAGCATAAATTCAACATTGTGGCAACTGGGTTAAACTTTGATAGTGAAGTAATACATGGCAGCACCTTATCCCATGCTCTTAAAATTTCTGTTTGACACACACTCATGACATCCACTCAAACTTTACAGAGTGCAGCAAAATCCCATTGTAATAGGGGATTCAAAATGGATAACTGGTACAAAATATGGTACATACTATTAAAAAAGGATAATGAATTTGACATATTGATGTCTTGGAAAAGGAAATTCTGACATCGGGGCTCTAAGCGTTTTCAAACATTTGTCATTTGATAAAAGTGTTCTACATTTTTAAAAATAGAGATTAATATGTCTTTACATACATAGGTGAGAAAGTTTCCATTATTCCTAGCCGAGACATACCATGTATGCGCAAAAAATTCATAAACAAATATCACACTACTCACGTAGAAAATGTGGACCTTACCGTCAGATCATCAAGCGCAGCGAAACACGCCATTTCGAGATTATAGTCGACGAAAGCTAGGTAACAGTAATGAATAAGGTACACTCCTTTTGTATCTATTTTGTGACTTTCTTTATTAAAAGGAACAGTTCTCTAATGTGTAACGTGCAATTACTACGTAATTCAATAACTTGAAGCATGAAGCAGTTTCACTTTGCCACCGGGTATAAGAAATTTTATTTCGTATTCCGATCCCAATCGAAAGTTGTTGACTGGGAATGACGTGTTTTAATTCAATCTACATGTAACATCAATTTAAAAAAACCCAAATATATACACATACACAATATTGTAGAGTTATTTCTTGTAAATTTTCTGAGGTTTCGTACCATATTCGATATTTCGCGCCACGGTGTCAATAGAGCTTGTGTGCAGTTGTCGTTCGTTTCCCTATCAATGTTTATAGGTGACGCTGTGCTACAAACGACAATTTTCAACCTTATCTTTTATTTTTCTATGTCTATCAGTATCAATTTGATCGAAATCTTGTATTCAAATTGATTTGAATACAATATCATTGCATTTATTTACATGTCAATTATCAAAATTAGATTAATTCAGAAAAGTTACATGGATTATTTAATGGCGGATGTTTATAAAAGTTTATGTTGATTTACCTAGGAGTAAATCAGCTGACACAGAACCCCCGCTGACGACCACTATACAAATCAATACAAATTACTGCGCAGAAAAGTGCGTGATGACCCAGGGAGATTGAACATAGTTCAACTCCCAAAAAAATTGGAATAGTAATTATCAAGAAGAAGTTAAGAATGTTCAATTGTGAACGCAAGATGCACAATGACAACCAATTGCAATAGGTCACCTGAGTTACCTAAATAAAAAAAAGAAAGACATTTCACTTTTATTTCTATGATATTAAAGAACAGAATGTAGGGTAATTATTTGAATAAAAGTGGAGTATCTACCTGAAAAACTGTAAATACTACAGGTATATCCAAATTTAAAGGATCTGCTTTCAAGCGTCTGTTGTTTTCATACTTTTTCTTTCAAAGTGATTAAGAGTTGGATACAACCCTTACCAGTGAAGCTCTCCATATTAATACATGTTCCACATTTTGGCAGATTTCAAAATTTGCTTTCTAAAAATAACTAAGAATATGCAAATATCTTTTTAATAATGGGCACATGTACCTTATATAGAACAGTGTAGTGCCAAGCACTGGTAAATTCTGTCCATATTCTAAATATATTTTCTTTAAAAAAAAACTTCATCACTGTATTACAGGTGATAATTAATTTCCATCATATGATATCATGATTAATTTCCATTATAGGATACCAAAATAAATACAACTGCACACATTTGGAGCAATAAAATCCCACTTCCATCTACTGACTCGCAGTACAATAATAGCTTTGTTAAATTTTCAGGCATGTACCAGCACTTAAGATGCCTAATTGACTTACAAATGAGTGGTGTGGTATGTTTGCACAGTACAAACCAATACGGCATGTTGCATTCCATTTTCAAATCAGAATTTATGCTCCTCATTTTCATGAAAATTGTGCAATTGATTTGAATTATGAGAAAATCACGACAACCAAGAAATAAAGTTTGTGAAAATACGTAATTCATTATATCTGTTGGGTCCGATGAATATTCAGAAGCATTGCATTTAAGTCCTGTCTCTTACTTTAAATATATATGTAGTGTCCTGCAAATTGAGAAGTTTAAACAAAATATGAACACTATTGACTAGTACACTTCATGAAAAGTATGCCAGCCTGAAGCAATGCCAGTCATACCTCTTGTATTTTGATATATATGATTTTTATTCAATTGAACACATTACCTTGAATCATGAAGTCCTTAATTACTCTGTGGAATTTGCTTCCCTCATAGCCATAGCCTTTTGTACCAGCTGCAAGTTGAGCGAAGTTCTCCACAGTTTTTGGTGCAGTTTTTCCAAAGAGCCCAATGACAATTCGTCCTGCATCTTTTGTCCCAATTTTAATGTCAAAGAAAACTTTTCGGTCAACTGTTAAATCTGCCCCCTAGAAATAAAAGCATTCTGTTATGTACGTTATAGCTACTGTCTAACTCTGCTTATTTTACCCATAACTCAAGAGAAGAATCCTTAATGATTTTAATATACAAGGGTTGTGTAAAAACATTTGTGGACAATGGTGTTTATGTCATAGATTTGTCAAACTCCAAGGTAAAATATCATGGTATAAAATATAAGGTCTTGCCCTAAGGAATTTAGCTACAAATTATGAAAGTCCAACCTTAAATACTTCAAGAGATATTGCTTCTAGATTAGATTTTTTTAAAAGAAGGTCAAACTCCCAAGATCAACATCATGCAAACAGTGAAAATTTCAGTATCAAAACAAAGGTCTTGTCATGCGAAATGCACATATGAAAAATGAGAGCCCTATCATGCACCATTCAAAAGTTATAAGCGATGTCAATAGTTTCAAACGAACAGGATAAAACCAAGATTTACCCCCACACAACTTTAGTATCGAGGGCATAAAAAAACCTTGAAACCACACAACTTATGCCAAAATAAATCAATCAATAGTTTCTTGGGCCCCACCACATCCGTTGAAAAGGTACTGCATGGGATTTTCTCTCTCTATTTATAGTTGTTTATCTATGTTACTGAAGTAACTCTTGTGTTATAGATATTTTTGTAAAACTTTCAAAAGGTTTTAATCAAATCATAAGTATTTTTTGGATCAAATAATTATTGAATGCATACTCATTAATGTACAAGTTTTTAAGAATAATAGTACACATTCAATAATTAGACTAAGTATTACTTATGTAATTAATGTGTAGCTATTCTTATAGAAATAAAAATTCCATTGCTTATTCTATATATGAAAAAGAAAAGGTTTATGAACATAAAAAAGAAACATAACTCATGCTACAGCCAAGTAAAAAAAAAAAAAAAAAAAAAAAAATAATACCTGCCTGCCTCGTCAAATTTGAAATTTTTTTGCCCGAGAAACTATTTAATTAAAATTTTTTTGGCCTTAGGTACCTTCTGATTTGGATATGATTTAGTGTGGACCTGCTACTCTTAAAAAGAATTTCCTGTAAAAATTAATTTTCTGTTTATTCCCATATAAAACTTTGATCCCCTACTGTGCCAGCCCCACATTACCCCAGGGACCTCTGAATTGAACAAACTTGAATTTGCACTATCTGAAGATGCTTGCTTATCAATATGACTTATCATGGCCCTACTGTTTTTGAGAAGATTATTATATTCCCTTGTGAAACTTTGACCCCCTATTGTGGCCCCACCCTACCCCCCAGGGGCAATGATTTGAACTAACTTGAATCTACATTATCTAGGGATGCTTGCATATTAACATGACTATCATAGCTCTGCTGTTCTTGGGAAGATTTTTAAAAGATATTTGCTATATATCTCATGTAAAACTTTGATCCCATACTGTGACCTTACCCTACCCCCAGGGGCCATGATTTCAACAAACTTGAATCTACACTATGTCAGGAGACGTTCAATCAAGTTTAAAATTTTCCGGTCAGTGGTTCTAAAGAAGATTTTAAAATAACCCCAACCTATTTTTGCATTTTCTTAATTATCTCTATAACAAGTGGACCCTCCAGTTTAATATGCATGTCCCTGAACTACTCCTACAAGTAAGAGCCTTGGTTAATGTCCCTACGCTCCTTATATACCTCGGTTACGCGGCGCCAAGTCAAAAGTATCTCGCCGTGAACCTCTAGCATGCTGGAGTAGTCCCTGAACTACTTGACATTCTAAGATATTTTATAACATAATTGAGCATCAAAATCTCCTCAGACAAGATCATGTACAGCATCATTGCCACTAGGCAAGCAGCAAATAGGGCAAATGCCAGTAATTTCAGACTGTTGGGTTCAATGTGCAAGTCATTCTTGCACTACCTGCAACTTACTCTTCATACTGCGTTGTGCAAAGTGATTCTAATCAACGCCACACTTTAGGCCTTGAAAAATCTAGAGAATTCCCAAATTCGATATCGTTCTATGAAATGATAAAAGGAAAAGTAAAACGGGACAAAATCTGTTAAATTTCAGACGATCGGTCGGTAAATTCGGACAGTATCAAATTATTAAATGTACAATGTTTTGTACATCTCTGCCGCCGCGATTCAGATTCATTCTTATGGGCCATATTTTATGTGAAGACCAAAAAAAATTTTGATAAAAATATTTAGATCTTTTATGTTATTTTGAATATAGAGGTCATGGTTGATCTTAGTCATGATTTATTTTAAACTTCTATACTCGATACATCCACACCCCCCCCCCCCCTCACACAAACCCAGGGGCGGATCCAGGAATTGCGGTTACGGGGGGGGGGGCGCCACTTTATGAGGCAGTGGGTCCAGGGAGAAGCCCTGGTGGGGGTCCAGATTTTATGGGGCTTGAAATATTTCTCCTATTTAGTCATTTGTACTATTTTCTATCATTTTAATAAGGTGAAATTAATAAAAATGACCCAAATTTTAAGGGTTTTTTGGAAAAAATTAAGTTCTCCCAATAAAGTAATTCAAGAAATCCAAATTTTGTCATTTATTTCTCCTGGAGTGGAAGAAATTATTATTTCTTTTATCGTTTAGTACATTTTCCGAAACAAGATTCCGCGATTTACGTTAAATTTGAAAATTTTAGGGGGGGGGGGGGCGCACCGGCTGCGCCCCCCTCTAAATCCGCCACTGAAACCAATATGTATGATCTGGAAAATCTCAAACATAATCATGGATATCTAACAACTGCATATATGTCTTAAGTAATGATTTGTTTCACACCTTTATGGGTGTCCGTATCTAAATTCTCATATCGACATATGAAAATCTGTTCTGTATTTAAAGAGCATTTTATTTATTAATCAGTGTGAACTTGTTGTTTGCTATATATATTTAAAACACGCATTCAAATTTATCATAAAACATTTTTTTCAAAGATTTGGATAACTTGTATTTATTGCAAATACAATTTTTCTATGACTAATTTGACGGAATAGACCGATATCATATATGGCCATATATGGTGTCCCTTACGGGAAATAAGTTCAAATAACTATTTATAATTTATAGGTATTCGAAAGTGTCAATTTTGAGACTCTTTCGTAAACAAAGAAACGAAATTAAGAAAAGAAAACAAGTGATAGAAGGACCAATACATTCTTTTGAGGTTTAGAAATATTTCGTAAGAATTTCCCGTCGCGTCATCCAAAATTACTGACATTTACCCTACAGCTAAATAGGGTTAACATCTTTATTACAGACAGGTCAAAACAAAAATTCTGTTTGAATATACAAAAATAAATATTTTACCAGAACACAATGCAGATTTAGTAAGAGGAATGCCACCAAAAAATTCATATTTCTTCGTTGATGTCAGCCTGCCTTTTTGCCACGTTCCACACAATCAGAAATAGACTTGCCACGTTCCACACGATCAAAAATATGGCTTTTGTATGTCGTAAAAGTTAATGTGAATGCAAATTTTTATAAAAGTCTCGAAACGGTATATTATGTATAATGAAATGTTTCCCTTTGCACTATCATCATTTAAACCCAAAGCGTCATAATCTAAAGCATGAATAATTAATTAGCCCAGACGTAAAATATTCTCGTGACCAGTTTACGGTGTGGATTCAATACGAGAAGGAGGTTTGAGCAGACGAAAAGAGTGAAAATGCGGTACTTTTTGATTGCTGCTGTGATTTTCAGTTTCTTCGACTTTTCTCAGGTATTTAATTTCAAAGAATTTTGCATATGAAATATTTCATGTCGATTTACCTCAGTGAAATATTATTTTTACAGACCATCTGTTTTTTTAATTAACGCCAGGTGAAGAATTTTACTTTTTGACTTTCTCTTAAACATCTTTACTTCGAGTGTTTAGAAGATTTTGAATTTAACATGTGTATGAATAACGTAATGGTGAAAGTCACGGATGCATAACATCTCAAAATAATACAACGAGGGCATTTATCATGATGCTAATTAGAGATCTGTTCTACACATTAATTATGTCTGTAGAAAATGGGATTCTAACTATGATGTGTGTTACGTTCAAATTTATAACAAAGTGTGATACAAATTCGTGACAATTTTAATAGATTTAACGTACATGTGTATTAAATTTAGCAAAGGAAGAATTTACCACACTTGAAATTAACATGCACTCCATGATATAGAATATTAAAGACACTGAAATTAACATATATGAAAAGAGTGACATTTTGATGCAAGTGTTCAATGATAATTTGTCATAGAAATAAAGAATAAGTCTAAAGGTTTTCCACTCTTTTCAGTTTCTTCTATCACTTTTTGAAAACTTCTTTAATTTTCTTAATTTAAGAACAAAATAAAATCATTTGCATAGTCACCATTAGACTGATGAACAATAAATCAAATATGAAATGAGAAATATCCAAGTCTTGTTTTGGATTCAATGTGTATACAAATCCATTTTTTAAGGTTGATGCCAGAGAAAAAAAAAGTAATGAGTGTTTCAGTTTAATTGAATATTGATTTATAAATATGTATATATATCTGTTTCTTGATTTAAATATGGAGAGAAGAAGAAGAAAAAAAAGAAAGAATTTGAACTAGTTAGTTTTCATTTGATTTTCCAAAATGTCAATTGCTTTACCATGACAATGGTTAAATTTGCTTTAAAAGAGTATTCCTGTCATGTAGTTGCATGGACATTAGCTGTCTATTAGCTTAGGATTAAAAACCATGGTTGAAAAATTAAATATGACCTTTGATAAAATTCTGTGAATATTATGTAAAATTTCCCTGCAATGATTTACTTCCTTACATTAATGTTTCTACCATTGTTTCTATATAAGCTAAATAAATTTATGTCAAAATTTAATACAAGTAAAGGTTTCAGGATGTATAAATTTGGATATATGTTAGTGAATTTTTATGCAATGTAAATTTTTTTTAGTCATTTTGGTGATCAACAATGAATATAATTTCCTTAAAACAGTATTTGCCAACAATAACATGATTACATAAATCAATGATCAGATTCACTCTGTAATGTCAGTGCAGACTTCATAGGTAATTTCGGGCATTCATACACGAGGCTAGCAATTGTTTCATAAAAAAAACGTGATTAAAAATACAATGCTTGATTATACAAACCACAGTTCTTATGCGAAATACAAAAACCACTTCTGTCATGTAAGTTGTCAAGAGTATTCGGTGGAACTTGTCACACACCTGCATTTATTACCTTATATGAAAACTACATACTTTGTTCTGGAATTTTGATATCGATTCTCAATATTTCATTATTTGTTTCCAATTTATTCACATTTAAAGTCTTTACTTTAAATACATGAAAGTGCAATTGTATTTTAGAAAATTATTATATTATGTGAAGTATGATAATCGGTCATATTTAAGTGAATGATTAATGTGTTTAACTCATAACTGTATAATAAACTATAGCAGATTTTTAATGTATAAAGCTTTGATGAAATTTTAATATCAAAATTTACTTTTCATTGTTGGCCAAAAATTGCAATTGCAGTCAAACTTACTTAACAATGTAGAGCTCTATCACTTTTACATAGAACGGATATGTAAGCTGAATTTAAACTTCATAAAAACAGATTGCAAGCAAGAACTGTGACAGTAACTAGGACTGAATTTAAGGCTGTGTACAGTATCTAAGTGTACATGTACAACCCTAGGCTGTAGTGCCTGGATGGTCATATAATCCAAATTTGAATGATGGAAAGCAGTCTGACCATTTGGGCCTCTGTTTTTGAACTGTTTGCTAGATGAAAGAAAAAATTCACAGGTTTAAATCATACACAAAATATGACTTTTTTCAGTTTTGAAAAAAAAATATGAAGGAAGAATTCAAGAGTATTAGTATAGGTTTACTCAAAATTAGTTCAAGTGTGATAAAAGCACTACATTTACTACCAATTCTGATTACTATCACTGATCCCTTAATTTAGAAAATTAACAGAAAGCCAGTAATATTGATGAAAAGCACAGGCCTAGCAGCCTTGTTAGTTGTATATGTAATATTTTTACAAGCCCAACCTCAATTTTACTTTACTTGGTCTTCGGGCCAATTGCTAATTTCAGAGACTGGGAAACAACATGTCCAATACCATGATTTAGACACATAATTTATTATACTTAAAATGCCTGAATCTTCAGAACTCTGACTATTTCAGGCCAAGATCCGATGTTTTGACACAATAACACAGATGGTCTACTTTGACATCGGTATTGGTCCAAATCGGCCATGGAACCCACAGCAGCCTCAAATTAGAAATCCTGCGGCTCAGAATACAAGTCGTATTGTTATTGGTCTATTTGGAGATACAGTTCCAATAACAACCAGAAATTTTGTTACTCTGGCAACCGGAGAATATGGATTTGGCTATGAAGGCAGCAAGATACACAGGGTTGTCAAAAACTTCATCATTCAAGGTATGGACACTTTCAACATGCATTTTGAATTCTTCTTAAAAATTTATGTGTGAAAACAAAATAAAAACCTTGAATTCTTAGAGTTCAGTGAGAAGAATTAGTGTAGGGGTAGGCAAGGTTTGATCATGATGGCTATATAGCATGGTAGAGTACCTGACTAGAGATTCAGGGGGCCCAGGTTCAAATCCCAGTCTGGTCTGTCACATTTTTTCCCTTTCGGTTACAAGTGATTCCAACAATACTAGTATATTTACTTTGTACATCTTAAAATTTGCACCTGGTTAATTTTCACTTCTTTTTTCAAAATTGTTTTCACACAGTTTTGAAGTCACAGCTTTTATGTCCACCTTATTTAAATTTTATTGCTTGGTTATATTCATTGCAGTTTAAATTTCACAGTTTGGCCTATAGTTAATATTAGGGCAGTGTACAATATACAATTATTGATTGATGAATGTATATTGACCAATAACATGTCAATAATTGTTTTATCATTTGATTGAATTTATAATTTAAAATACTAGAGCTTTCAAAATAATACCTGGTTTGACATTTTTGTTTACACCTAGAGTGCAAGACCTAGCTAGTACTAAGAATATGTTTAGAACATTTATTTTCTTTGGTTGACCAATAAATAACAAATCATATCGATTTGGGAATTCCCAATTTATTTTTTGCCAATATTAGAAAAATCAAATGTAAGGCATGTGTAAGTGAATATAATGTTCTATTATTTTTTTAATCGTTGAATCTCAGCCAGTCAGAAAGCTTAGAATTATTCAATCATATAATGATAGTTGTTATCTTTTGTAGAAGCTTATTTGAGTTTTGCTGTGTTAAACAGCCTAGTGCCTTACTTCATGGTCTATATGATTTAATTTTTGTCATGCTTAAAGAATAATAAGATGCATATTTCCTTGCAGAAATGTAATCAAGACTTTTAAAATCTTTTTTTGTAGGAGGAGATTTTGAAAATGGAGATGGGACAGGAGGGAAAAGTATCTATGTTGGAGACAGCTTTCTGGATGAAAACTTTGATTTGAAGCACTATGGTCCTGGCTTTGTTAGCATGGCCAATGCAGGTAGAACACACATTCTTATGTTGTACATAAGTTCTCTTTACTTTTTACTGAGATATTGTCTAGCCTAGCATCTGACAGCACAGGAAGTTTTGACTGATTTGTAAATATGTTTTACACTAGCTGTAACAAGAATTTATGATTGCTTACTGTGATTTCATTGATGACATGAAAAAATGCTTTGAATTTCATTGATTTATCATTTATAAATTACCAGGTTTATTATTTCATGTTGAACATTGTTTTTGGCATTTTTTAACAGGTCCAAACACAAATAAATCTCAATTCTTCATCCAAATGGCTAACCATGGCAATGCCACGCATTTAGATGGAATTCACGTAGTGTTTGGAAAAATTTTGGATGGTATGGATACAGTTCGTAAAATCAACGAACTACCTGTGGACCAAACTTCTAGGCCTCTTCAAGATGTTACCATTGTCAAAAGTGGAATCCTGCATCAAGAATATGAGGTCTTTACAGAGATGATACCCAGCAGATAAATTATGATATGGAGGACCAATCTACTCCAGGACATTTTGAAATCTCTGTACATAAGGTCATTTTGATCTGGTAAGCAGTCTATTGATAAAGAATCTGAACATGTGGGAGGAAACTTATATTGGGACATTTGAATTTACTTAAGATATCTAAGACGTATATCGTACTTAAGATGTATAAACATATATGTATATGTAAAGTACATTTGTTTTCTGAAGCCCCATATTGGAATACCTTTAGAAAGAAGAACAACTTCTTCTTTTTTCTTAAAATTGTTTTTTTTAATTTTTAAAATTGTTTAACATGAAATTCATTTCATTACATGAAATGCATTGTCTTGCTGAAAAGATTATGAACAATGACATTCTTAAAACCAATGCTGGAACATTTGCAAGAAAAAACTGTCCACTTCTTATCAAGATACAAATTGATATGTAAATGTATGATTTTCTTCTGCAGAATTAAATAATGATATGAATTGAAGAATGCATATTTCTGAAGACTGAAAAAACTATCATATCATAATTCTTTTATAACTGTTTTTGGAATACTTTAATATTTTGTGCAAAAATGCTACTCCATATGCATTACAGATATGCAAATTTTTATACACTGTTCAAACCTAAATGTAAATTAAAATTCAAAACAAAGACTTGTTAAAAACATAGACAAATATGTTCTGTAAAACTTCTCTTGAGTTGTTTTGATTAATTTTACTTATCTTCATGCAAATACAGTCAGTATTCTTGCTAGACATAACATTTTGACTGTGTGTATATACATGTACTTCTATATATTTGTTATTTGTTTTTCACATTTGGAACAAAATATGGCTCAACTTGATAGGATATTGTTGTAATTTTTTATGGTGGAGTTTGTATTGAACGAATAATTTTTACTACAATGAACTGTTTCTTTAAAAGAAAGTAAGATTTTTACAGGACTGCAGTCTTTCATATATTGTCATGTATTTTTAAGGAGCACTATATTTAGAACTTGGATTTACTTTTCAATTGATTAACATTTCTATTAGTTTGGTGATATACTTAATTTTTAGCGTTTGCAAAAGTTTGTAATGACCAAGATTCTGTTGTGAATTTTTATGGGCTTGTCTTTTAGACAGGACATATTATGTTATGGCGCTGTTCATGCATCCATCTGGCTGGCTGTACAGCTTTTAAGTTTGGTCACAACTTCTCCCTCAAGAAGCGTTAGAATGAGTTTGCTTTTCAGCTGGATTGGTGCACCGTGATTTACTTTATAGCTAAAAGTAGGTCAAACAGTTTTCCCAAACTTTTTCTTTCCATTAAGGATACAAATATTGCCAAGAAATTTAGTCACAAGCTTCCTCTTTGAGAAACACAAGTTCAGTTTGCATTTCAGGTGGATTGGTCTGTGACCTACCTTAGTGCTAAAAGTAGGTCAAATAGTTTTCCGTACTTTTTTTCATTACGGATGCAGATATTGCCTTGAATTAAGTCACAAGCTTCCTCTCGGAGGAATACAAGTTCAAGTCACATTTCAGCTGGATTGGTGCACCATGACCTAATTTAGGGCTAAAGTTAAGTAGGTCAAATAGTTTTCCAGATATTTTTTTTTCAGAAGGGATATAAGTTTTGTCACAACCTCCCTCTCAGAGAAATACATAAGCAGTTCACATTTCAACTTGATTGGTGCACCGTGACCTAATTTAGGACTAAATGTAGGTCAAACAGTTTCCTGGACTTTGTTTCTTATGAATACAGATATCGCCACCCCCCTCTTGGAGAAATACACAATCATTTCACCTGTCCGATAGATTGGTGCACCATGACCTACTTTAAGGCTTTTCTATTCAGAATGTGTGTGATATCAATTCAGAGTGCATAATATAATGTGCTAACAGGTTGAATTTCACTGTCTGATGGGCGTATGTTGTACCATTTGCGGTACTCTTGGTTGTTGGGGGGGGGGGGGGGGGGGGGGGGCTTTTTTACAATTAAACTTTAGGTGCTAATATTAACGTAATGCATTCTTGGTGAAAATTTTTATTGTAATAGCATGCTTTTAATATGTAAATATTCAAAACATTTTCATACAGAAATGCTGCAATGTACAAATGCAGCTTTCTTCTGCAAAAATGTGCCAAACACATAGATTGAATTTTGAAACCATACACAGTATTTTCATGGCTTTCGTATGATCTGTTTAAACCACATTTATGTAAATGATGATTTTGAAGACTCATGATTTATGAAAGAGGGTTGTATAAATTGACACTAAAAAAAAATTTATTCATTGCTATGAATTAACATGCACATGTATAGATTTTTCTGTTTGCATTCATTAATTTACTCTATTCACTTTGTTAACCATGAATTGATAGAGTTGTAATAAAAAAAACTGAGATTACATTCATTTCATGTGTATTAAATTAACAAGTAAAAATGATATGGCTTCAAATAGTCTCTGCTTTAAATAGTTCATTTGATTTATACTGTAACATAAAGAAATGATTGTATCATTAGATCAAATTGTATTGCTAAATTACTTGATTATGGAAGATGACCTTATTTATTGTATGACTTTTATCCATATTAAAAATACAAGTATTTTTGAGACTTAATATTTTGTCTTTCAAATTTAAGTAATTGATTTATCATTTGTAACATGTACGCTATTTGATTACATGAGCAACTGATTTATTTTTCAATAGCTTAACTTGCTATCTAAAGTATAGTAAGATCCTTAATGATTGATGTTTTTCTTTAAAATTTATCCTAACAGGCTAACACATGTGGAGTTATAAGGAATAAATTTAGTAGAAAACTAAGAAAAGTACCAGTTACCATGTAAACCATGTTACATCAAGGGAATGTAGTTTTCTGATTACAATGTTCCCAATGACTACTTTTTCATAATTTCGATCAGGCTTGGTACAAATCATGCTTAGGTGAAGGGGATTCAAGTTTGTTCAAATGAAAAGCTTCCTGACAAAGTGGAGATTCAAATTTGTAAAAATCACGACCCCTGGGGCCACAATTGGGGATCAAAGTTTTACATGCGAAGGGAACCAAACTAAATGACACAAAGCATCCTTAGATGAAATTTGTTAATATGAAAGGCCATACTTGTCTACAAGGGCATATAATAATTAATGAATTTGTAGTCAAGTTTGATAATTAATGAATTTTTAGTTGTTACCTTAGAATTTTTTTTACTGAACCAAGCTGCTTGTATAATGATAGATTTGCTCAAGCTTGTTTATTGCTAGGAACTACTGCTCAGGTGAGTGATGTGGTCCATGGGCCTCTTGTTTTTGTTACAAAATAAATGTTTTTGTTGGTCATTATTATATATTTCAATGCCACTGAGAGATTTTAAAAGAAGAAAGAACAAAAATGGTTGCCATCACTTTCACAGCTAATGCCCCTTTAAAGGGTATTTTTGTCTTTTAGGTATGTTATATTAGATACTCTTATTATGATGAATTATTCATGCATCAAATTACAGCGAAATTTGGACTCTTTAAAACATTTCTTATATTCTTACGAAAAAAAATCATGTAAAATAATTTAGAGCTTGTATCACTCTTGCGATGGTTTAATCATACTTCATATGAGGTGTTTTAACGAGCCATTAAATATCTTTTGGTGTAATGAGCCACCTTAATAAATCAGGCTGTCTGTGAAGGATAGTCATTAACCAATTTAACAAACAAATGTTTGTTACTGCTGAACTGGTTTGTAGTTTAAAAACATGGACCCCCCACCCCCCGATTTTATACATTATACAATGAACAATCCAAGAGAAAGTGTTTTTCGTCTTTGACACGGTATTGAACAGAAAACGCAAATTCGGTCATGTATTGGCTCATTTCGGAATATATATCTGATAAACCTAATAATTTGCTGTATTAAATTAAATTCCTTGAATAATACACGTTAACTTATGAACGTACCAGCCCAAAATTGACATAATAACAGAGGCGCACTCGCCGCCAAGTTGATGTATACAACATACCAATACATCATGTACATACTTGAATGTAAATGCTTTTCATCAATATAATTTATAGGACTTGTCTGAGCTTAGTAATAGAGAAAAGTTTGATATAACCGGTCACTATACATGTAAAAGTTGTGGGAGTTGTACAATTCATGAAATATTGCTTTTTACGAACATGTATTGTCCGATATTGGCACCTTTTGCAGCGCCGGACGCACCCCCCCCCCCCCCCCCCCCCCCCAATCTAATTTCATAGAAATATGTCCCAAAACTTGGAACTCTGTAACTTTAGGGCTTCGCCCTGGACCCACAGGGGGCATCGAGGCGGACCCCAGGCCCTTTTCCTGCCTGCCCCCGCCCGTACTGAAATTTCTGAATTCACCACCAATTAACGGTTTTCTCACCACTTCGAAACAATACCGGTATTAATATGCACGTAATTATTTATCGTGTCAGATAATTTATTCAATACATTATTAATATCAATTGTTCAAAAATGTTTCTGCGCCCTGTTCTCTTTAGTATTTGACAACGATGGTATAAAATGTCATCTAGACGTCAACTTTTGATTAATAAGTCAGGAAACGTGGGCTTATTATCATTAATATTTGTTCGTGTTGATACTGTTTTATGTTCAACGCAAACACCACAATATATCCCTTCTAAAGCGTTCTGTGCGAGGAGACAATCTTCACGTAATCTATATGTTCTGCAACTGTGTGATAAACGGATAGGTTATGATGCAGATATATAGAATTAATAAATAGCTCTGCCTAAGTGACAAAATTTGATGTGTAATTATTGCAATTAAACAGATAGCCTTCCTAAAATAACGCAAAGCCGTCACACGCGCATATGCATGACAAACTTCGCTTCGCATACTACAGTCCATAAGTTTGACTGGCAGACGAAATATTTTTTACCTGGAAATAAATGAAGAAGTTGGAGAACAAATGGTAGCTTTCTCTGTTTCTTGCATAGCTTCAAGATTTAAATGAATACATTAACATGCACAAGGAGTTAGTGGTTTCGGTAAGGAACGGGTTCAATTTCTGTTAATGTGGGTCTTTATTAGCTGTTTAAAAGGATATACATGTATGTTGAAAGTGCATAAAATTTAGTTTTTGATATATACTGACTATATTACATAAACCAAGTAGCAAGTGTCACATATATTCATGTCAATACACACCAGCATGATAATGAAGAGCTATGAACACCATGAAAACCATTTCCAGAAATAATTTAGATGTACATAAATATGCAACTTTATGACCTGTAGAACAGAATTTAGTGCATAATTATCGGTAACAATCAAAACATGAAAGTAAAGTAAATTTTTTGTAATCAATAATGAGGTTAATTTAAATTCAAATCGGGTCGGAGAGAATGTTAATCCAAAGAAGTCAGAGAAATACATGTACAATTGAAAGGAAGTTATCTTTTAAAAAGATGTCCATTATACATGTACAAAATTGATAATTTTAAAAATGAATGCTGCATATTGAGTCCATAGACAACATTCCAGATAAAGATTTTTTTTTCACGATAAATGATCAATTATTCTTGGAAACTTTACTGATGGAGATTAGAGGGAAAAGTATATCATATTCAACATTTTTGAAGAAAAAAAATTTACAGAGGAAAAAACCTTAATCGAAGAAATAAAAACCCTGGAGGAACATGCATCTGAAAGAAATTTGGCCAATTTAGAAATCAAAAAACAAAATTCAGAAAACTTAAGAAAACATAGATTACAAGGGCAGTGCATGAGAAGTAGAGCTAAATGGGTAGAAGAGAGGGGGAAACCCATACATTATCTTTGTTCTCTAGAATCTAGAAATTTTACAAGAAAATTAATCCCTAAACTAGAAACTGATGATGGGGGGGGGGGGGGGGGGGGGGGGGGGGGGGGGGTAGTAGAACAACATCAAATTTTGAAAGAAGCAAAGTCTTTTTTTTTTTTATAAAAATCTGTATGCTAATTCTGACGATAGTAAAAACTTTGAAGATTTAAATGAGATATTAGATTTTAATGATATTCCAAAATTAACACACAAAGAGTCATTAGAATTAGAAGGCAAATTAACATTACAAGAAGTCTCTAAAACTCTTAGAAACATGAAATCTAACAAATCGCCAGGATCTGATGGTTTCTCAGCTGATTTTTTAAAAAGTATTTTGGAAACAAATTGGAAACTTTGTAGTGAGGTCCCTTAATTATATTACGCAGAGACATGGTATTATAACTTTGCTTCCAAAAGGTGAAAAACCATGAAGTACCCTAAAAACTGGCGTCCAATAACATTGTTAAACACAGTATATAAATTAGCTTCAGGTTCTATTGCCAATAGGTTAAAAACACATATCAGTAAACTTATAAATACAGACCAAACTGGTTTCATTAGCAATAGATATATTGGTGAAAATACATGTTTAATATATGACATTGTGCAGTTTACTGAAGAAGAAGAATTTCCTGGGCTTTTATTACTTTTAGATTTTGAGAAAGCTTTTGATACGATATCATGTGATTTTATTCAAAGCACCTTACACTATTTTAATTTTGGACCTTCCATTAAGGAATGGATTAGAATATTTTATCACAATATTACATCCGCGGTTATACAAGGAGGTAATGTCTCTGAATCTTTCCATATACAACGTGGTTGTAGACAAGGTGATCCTTTGTCACCATATATTTTCCTATTTTGTGCTGAAATTTTAGCAATTATGATAAGAAAAAACAGTAACATTGAAGGAATCGTTGTTAGAAATACTGGAGGAAAAAATATCTCAGTTGGCAGATGATACATCAATTATACTGGACGGTAGTAGAGAATCTCTCCTAGAAACTGTGAGGACACTGAACAAGTTTTCTAAACTATCAGGTTTATGTATTAACTGCTCCAAAACGCATGCAGTCTGGATAGGTGCTAAAAGATTTAGTCAAGAAATTCTATATTAATCTAAGTTTTTCTTGGGGTAATAGTAGATTTACTTTACTCGGAATTCACTTTGATGTAGACTTGCAAAAGATTCCAAAAATAAATTATGAACCAAAGTTAATACAGATGAAGGCAATTATCAGCCAGTGGAGCAAAAGATATCTAACACCAATAGGAAGGATAACTGTACTTAAAACTTTGGTGTTGCCTCTTCTTAATCGTATTCTGATGTCTATTCCTAATCCGTCTGATGCTTTTTGTAAAGAATTAGAAAAACTCTTTTACTCCTTTGTATGGAAAGGTCCTAGCCATGCACCGCATTAAGAAAGATATCATTACAAAAACATATGAAAATGGAGGTTTACGAATGATTAATATAAAAGCCTTTATTGCATCTTTATTTTTTTTTTGGATGAGACAATTAATCTTTACAGATAAAGGCTTTGAACTTTTCATTCCTATGCTTGATTTGACAAAATTAACTACATGTGGAACAGATTATATACATGAGATAAAAAAAAAAACCCACTCAAAAATGTCTTTTGGATAGATGTCTTTAATGCTTGGATAGACTTAGTTCAGAAAGACAGCCTTCTCCTTATAGACAAAGCAAAAGGTGATGTACCACTTTTTTAAAATCCAAACATTATAATAGGTAAAAAAAAACCCCATATTTCAATAAAAGTCTGTTTGAGTATAACGTACAATATGTAAATGATATTATACATGAAGATGGTACTTTTTACACATATGAAAAATATTCAGCCATTTATCGTCATGTACATATTATTATTATTTATTTTTTTTTATAGAATTTATGAGTATAGACAGGTAAAATTGCAACATATGTTTAACATATGATGGGATATTCATATGTTAATCATATGTTAAACATAAGTTCAATATAAACATGATGTTACAATTTTGCATATATATACCATGAAAATCGTAAGAAAAACATGTGAATATCAAATGAACAAAATATATGTTTATCATAAAGTAATACAAACATAAGTTATCCATACTATAAACATATGTTAATCATATGTTTGAAAACATACGTTCACCTTGAGTGCTCCTTTTATATGATTATCATATGTTTCAAAACACATGTTAATCATATGTTAAACATATGTTGCAATTTTACAAGTGTAGTACAGGCAGTAAAAGCATGGATGAAAACAAAAAAATAATGAAAGGGCTATATTAAAGGTACAAAATCCCTTGATTTTACCTAATATGTATACATTGTGATGTTGTAAGAAATCGAAACATATTTATTATATTTTGAACTATAACGACACTGAACCAATCCGTAAAACAGAATGGAATATTCTATTGGACTTGAAGAAAGTGATTTATAATACCATTTAAGTTAACACAAAACTCAAAATTTCAATGGTTCCAATACAGACTTATTAATAGAATTTTGGCTACAAACACTTTCCTGCATAAAATTAAGAGGAAGGATACAAAAAGCTGTACATTTTATAAATTGGAAGAAGAAATATTGGAACATCTCTTCTGGGAATGTGTAAATGTTCAATCCTTTTTAGATACTTTGGAAACATATGTTGAAGAAAATACAAATCAACAGTTATCTATGACAATAAGAATTTTTTTTATTAGGATTTCTTTATTTAAACAAATATATTCAAAACACATTTTTTCTGTGGTTAAAGTATTACATATCTATACAATGAGGTGTACAGAAAAGACATTAAATATAGTAGTAGCGATATCTCATTTGAAAAGAACTATGATACCTTGAAATACACCTTCTATAAAAATGGTAAAAAAAAAACAACAACAAAATTTGACACAACCTGGAACGGATGGAACCTTTTATTCAATCGAAACAGCCTTTTGATCTATTTTTCTCTCTCTCTCATAATTTTTTTTCCTGTAAATTAAAGATTGATGTATATGCCACTTGTATTAATTTACAGAAAGATTGATGCATATATTACAGATTGTAATATATATATATATATATATATCTCACATTTATTGATACTGATATTATTATATATATATATATATATATATATATATATATATATATATATATAAAGAAGACATATAAAGAAGACATACAAAACTTCAAAACTGATGTATAATAAAAGAGACTAACATACACATAAGTACATGGATTTACTCTCATGCATTCTAGTGATTGTTTGTGATATGTAAATTTAAAAAAGAGAAAACACATTTTCTTATAACAAAGCTGCAATATTTTCTCATGCAATGATATCAGTCACATCAAACAAGAATATCTTGTACAAATTTTCATTTGACACATCTTCTATATATTTTAAACTTATCCCAAATTTCATAAATTTCAAATATTTTTCTCAAATTATGTTTCAAGTTTCTACTTTGAATCTCACATTTATTGATTCTGATATTTCAAGATTCCTTGTTAAATCTCAGACTAGCCGATGTTGTTATTTTCACAAGTTTCTACATGTCCTCAGTACACATAATTTGTCAAAGAAGACAATATGATATTCTGATATCACTAATTAGAAACTTTTATCTTTTTGACATTAAAAACATAGATGATTACATTACAGACTTGTTTTGCATAAATATTACTAAATTGTATCCATGATAAACGAACTATATGCCCGCACTGTTGCTTAAATAAATAGCCTATGCAGAAATGGGTGTACACCCCGCTAAATACGCCTGACTGGTCCCCTAACAATAGACAAAACCATTCTGATATTGCCTGGTAGAAAAGTCAGCCGATAGGTGACGGTGTTAGTACAAATGTAGCGACAAAAAAGCGCTCAGCTATGCTTAGCGCTTTAAAAACACAGTGCGTTATTCAGTTCTGACCGAGGGGAGGGGGGCATTTCGAGTTTCAAAAACCTATTTAAGTTATTTCATGTCACCTATTTTTATTTTTATTTTCAATGCGTTTTTGTTGTTTTGATAATTGAAAAAATTGTCAATATCATCCTCTACGATGGATACAAAACATGATCAGGGATAGTACTGCACTGCAAGCTGCAGACTGTTTCACTTTTCAAGACGATAACTAGGCTAGAAAATGGAAATGACAGGCCTGTTCCCTCGATCTTAATTTCATATATAAATTCATCGTTTTCAAATTTTTAAGATTTTACAACACCTGTGCCACCTCCATAATTTTTTTTTACAATTGAATAATTGGAATTCTGTCACCCTGATCCATTTCCTATGCAATTGTATTGTCTATTTACATTACGTTACATGCACAGGCGATTACATCGCTTGGGTTCGAATTCACTAATTGCCTGTGGTTACACCGCGTAGGAATACAAAGTGTGGATACGGACACAATATCGTGTGAGTGATATCCACTCGATAAAGGGGTAAATGTGTGATAAAAGTTTATTCCGTGTGCTTTATGTATAAAATGAGATAAAAGTTTATTCCTTATGCTTTACGAACGTATAGAATGGGATAAAAGCATTCGGAATTTTGTGTTCGGGGAAGGGGAATACGTTCGACATATTAAATGGGGTGTGTCTGTGAATAAAATTAATGAATGTCAAGTTCACTCTGTGGATTACATGTGCCCTAAATACTAATAACCTTTTAAGTTTGACATGAAAATAAAATCGTTCAGTGGAACAAATTTGGTAAATGTATGCATTTACAAAATGCGTCTTTATGAGGTACTTCAATAGTGAACTTTAAAAGAATTTTCTATTGGATAGCTAAGCTTGGTAAACAAAGAAACAAATTACTTAAGTAAATCACGAAACTGCTAACAAAATATCTGATTATATCTGTGAAATTGGATCAGAAATAATTAATTATTTTTAAAGATGCCCCTGATGCTCCCTTATTGCCCTTGGTGTTTTACTGAAAACTCTCATTTCAAATGTATATATATCATAACTAAAGAAACAAAAAGTTGTCAATTAAATGAAAAATTGTATCATTAGCATACAATTTTATTAACCTTCAATAAACATAACAAATCGTCACAGCTGTCATTGGTGTTACTTTTGTCCTTAATTAGTGTTATCATACAAATAGTGTCCGTCTGTGAGTTTCCTTTGATCTGAATTGCTCCATAGCAATTATTTATACATTTGAATGATAATTCCAATATGTCACTTTAGTGAGAACTAATGTGGTAAATATTATGGTGTCCGGATAGGGCCATGTGCAAAAGCGCAACACGCCGTCGCGCTGTCACGCTAACTGAACACGCCATTGTGCTATCACAAACACGCCGTCGCGCTATCACGCTAATACACAACACATCGCGCTGTCACGCAAACACGCCGTCGCACTATCACACTAATACACAACACATCGCGCTGTCACGCAAACACGCCGTCGCACTATCACACTAATACACAACACATCGCGCTGTCACGCAAACACGCCGTCGTGCTATCACACTAACACAAAACACGCTCTCGCGCTATATCACGCTAATATACAACACGCCATAGCGCTGTCACACAAACACGCCATCGCGCTAACGCACAACACGTCGTCGCGCTGTTACGCTTACACGCTGTTGCGCTAT